>NC_056741.1:1789962225-1790124725 GCF_019279795.1 Protopterus annectens | reverse complement strand
TCTATGGCTTTGGTGACTGCTTAAAAGAAGTCTATCAGGTTTGATAGTTGTTGATAGGAAAGTGGTGAAAAAGGGGCACAATGAGGGAAAGACAGTAGGGAAAATAGCTAGGGATGTGCAGGAAGGGTGTAGGGAAGGTCTATAGCTGCCCATTTCTTCTACAGCAACAGCTGTGCATCTACACTGAATATGGAGATATATTTGGACACTCATACCCCTGAGAGAAGGGTGAGGACAACAATAATATGTTGTTAAGCCAGTTAGACCAGATTACATGTGTCCAGTGGACACTTGTGTGAAAAGGACAGCTATGTATGGGGCGAGATTTTTTGGGGGGGACAGATTGCCCTTTTTTTTCAGGTAAGAGTGGGATGTTGGGGAGGGATAGTAGGTATATTTGGGTAGGTAGGTTGGGTAGGTTAACAGACAAGACAAACAAGATGCATACAGGGGTGGTATATGACACCTGTGGGGGGTAAATACCTTGATGGGGAGGGGTGTTGGGAAATCAGAAGCCCATGAGCCCCCTAGTGCAAACAGTGGGACTGAGGTCCCCACCCATGGACAGTCACCACTGCACCTTCACAGCCCTGAGGGTGGCTGTGCTGGGGACTGAGTAGGAGAGCCAGGCCAACTCTCTAGTTGTGACACATGACTCTCAAGCTGTAATAGCAGATCTCCAACCTCCCTGCAGAGCTCGCTACGCACCACAACCTGGACCTGGCAGTGGGTGATAAGTTCCTGTCTGTGCCTGCTCCCGGGGGGACAAGCCCCATCCCCTGAGGCGGTTTCACCCAAAGGTGCTGCAGTACCAACTGCCGAGGAAGTCCCAGGTTGGGCCCCAGACGTGTTGGTGCCCAGTGCCATGGCCAGCTGAGGTGGGACAGTTGGGACCGGTGGAACCCGCATTCCCATATGTGCTATGGTGTTTAAGTTTTATCAACATATGTGGGTTAGTAATAGTCAACACATTCCAGGATTAGGTATAACAGCATGCATGAATATTCCCATTAACCCAAACACCAGATATGGAACAGTTGCATAGCATACAGAACACATGCATATATGAGACCACAGTGGTAATTACAACAGCATGCAGGTACATTGATGGCATCATGCCACCAATGTGGGAGTATTTCAACATAGCACATGTATAGAAACAGATTTAAATAATTATCGAATAACAGGACATATGTCCCAACATTAGAGTTAAGTCAGCACATACCAACTGAGTTGTGTATTTAGTTTATTGTTGCAGATATGGTGGGGGGGAAGATGTCAATTAACAACTAGTATATTCCTGTAGTTCGCATTACTTTTCTAGTCAGTGCTGTTATCTGTACCTTACAAGTATTAGTACACTACCGTATTGCCTTTGTTTGGACAGTGGTATGGCTGTCAACAACTATATACATGAACTGGTTTTACCTGCAGTATACACCTCTTACCTGGTATACCTGCGGAGGAATTTTTTGTTAACACTAACTGCTTCTACACATACTCCCAGATTCCAGGTTGATGTTATGCACATACCTGTCCATCTCTTTTTGCATACACTCTGGGCATGTCTTGACCACATGCAGATAAACCAGGACATATTTCGACTATTGCCTTCTTAAACCTTTAGTGAATTGTGCAATGACAGGTTTTTCATTGACATTTTCCAAATATGTACAGGCCTGACAGTCAGTTATATGACATGAAATGCTGCCTACATGTCAGAGATTAGCACACTGATATGCCAGGGGGACAGCTTGACAGCCAGCAGATAAAGACCGATTAACTGGACATTCTGGACATTTCTGTACACTTATGGGGTATGATTCTGCATACAGCTTACTACCACTCCCAGGATTCAGACCATGACTGTGTCTGCTAACAATACAGCACTGCCCATCACAGTTGTGTGTGCTACATAGATATTGATGTGTATCTCTTATTTGATTTCTGTCTATAATTCCCTTGTGGTTTTACATTCTGACTTTGTATTACAACACTCTTATACAGGATTTCCTAGACAGTTATATTATGTAGCACAGTGTGGGTGACAGTGATGAATAATACCTTATTATTCAGAGCAACTGCAACACTAACAATGCCATACAATACCAGAGTAAACAGTACCAGTACAGGATATCAATCTTTTATTACTAGGCACAGTGCTCGTATCTGACAGACCTGTGGGAGCAATGTTTGTTAGCACTAGCTGAATGTTTCCACACAAATTACCAGATTCCACTTTAGTATTATGCACATACATCTCACTCTGTTACTGTACGCACTCTGGTCACAGCTTGACAACATGGAGGTATAGATGGGACGTACTTGGCTTATTGCTCTCATAACATTTTGGGGAGTTGCTAGAGTGACAGGTTTGTTCTTATAGATGTCTGCCAATCAGTTGCATTTCTTATTTGCTGCCTAAACGTCTGGGATCATCCAACTGATTTCCCAGAGGACAGGGTAACAGGCAGCAGATATGGGCCGATTTACTGGACATTCTGGACATATCTGTACAGTTGTGGGGTATGATTCTGTATGCAGCCTACCACTCCCAGAATTCGAACCATGGCTGTGTGCTAAAAATACAACAGTTCACATCTTAGTTGAGTGTGGTATTTGGATTTTGTTGTCTGTCTTTTCACTGTTTTCTTTCTAAGTCTCTCTCAGTTGTACTATATGACCTCTTGGGATTACACCAGTCATATGCAGACATTCCTACACATTTTATTTATGTAGCACAGTATGTGTAACAGTGCTTAATACAACAGTACTATTAAGTGATTGCAAATCTACATTACCATATGATATCAAAGTAAACACATGCAGTCCAGCAGTTAGAACTTTATTGTCTGGCTATTATGCTTTTATTTACATACAACCTATATGAGACTTTTCCTGCCATATTCTCTGGTGTATGCAGCACATGCCTTAAACAATACAGGTTTTATACAGGCAATTAACTTACTACTACTTTTAGATTTATTTCCTATGACAGTACATGCAAGAGTATTGCTAACCTGCCTCATGTCGCAACTGCCCCAATCTACATCCATGGGCCTCCTGGTTCATAGCCTGCTCACTTGCCACTGTGAAAGACATAAGAGGAATATTTAGCCATACCTATCCATAATATACATGAGCTGGCAATTAATAAACAGATAGTGGACTGATACTTACACACAGCTGGGACTTTCCCTGTCCTCCTAGCCTCTTGGATCCACTGATCCAAGAGATCCCCCTTTTGCCACTTCAGGTCGGCATAGTGATGCCTGAACTGCTCACCAGTTTGGGGTATTCCAGTGGCACTGGTGAGGTCACGGGCGAGACGGTCCCAGGCTTCTGCTTTGTATTGGGAACCCTGGTACTGGCACTGCAGCAGTCTCATGTCATCGTCCTTCACAAGGAGTCCTGCCATGACTCTGGACTCCTGGATGCCCCAGCGCTGTGCCCAAAAGTGCACACCCTCTCCCATTCTAGACATAGTGCCTATAAGGGGAAGTTATGACCAGTTATGAGATGTATTCCTGCCTTTTGAGTTTAAATAGGGCCAGTTTCCCACATTTTGCCATGATTGGCCGGCTTTGAAAAGGCTAAGCTATGGGCAAACCTGCTTACCTAAGGTTGGCATTGCTGAAAGGGGTATACCAATGGGCAGATTGAGTTAGCTGGCCTACATATTGCTTACACCTACTAAGCTGGACTGTGCAATGCTTAGCCTTGCTTAATATTTAAGTTGCATTATATTTGCATTGTGGCATTGATTTATTATTCATTGCATGTTATATACGTGTTTGGTATCTATGATTCATGTGTATGTACACTGTATGGAGTCCTTGTGTTTATTAGGGGATTTCAACTCTTTATTACATTGACACCTCACATCTGGCCTTAATGCAGTACTCCATTTCACATATTTATATCCTGTAGTTGGTTATACAATATAAAACTGTATACAGATTCCCTTCACATGTTCAGTTTGTATCTGCTATGGTGAGGATCTGTTTGGTGATACCTCAATCCTATGTACTGCTGTGATGGCTTAGCGGTTAACTACTGTGACTATAGTGTACAGGGTCCTTGGTTCAAGCTCTGCAAAGGCTGTTTATTTTGTTTCTGGCCAGAACAACGGCTGATGCATACAGAGAGCTTAAGGCACTTTTAAGCAATTGTAAGTGGGCTTGCGTGGGTTTGTGCAAAGGTAAGCAATGCTAACCTCTGATTAAATATGCTTACAGAGAGTTAGCGTCAATATTGCTTAACCTGTGTGTGCATTGCTTACCCCCATGCAAACGAGCTTAAACTCACTTACTACTACTTAAATATGCTTAATCCCACTTACTACTGCTTAAATATGCTTACTCTTGCTTACTAGTGCTTATACCCGCTTACCACCACACTAATTTACACAGTAATGTCTAATGGTTCTTGGGAAGGTGGTAGATTTGGAAACTGTATGGATTTATCATTCATTACACATTTTACCTTCCAATTGTATCCCTGATTCCTGTGTACGTATACTGTATAGGGCACATGTGATTATCTGAGGACTTTGCAACATTATGACAACCTCACATCTTCATTTAACGCAGTACTCCAGTTCACAAATATATGTATGTCTTAGGTTATGCAACAAATAAATTGATCATAAAGTGATTTGACATGGAAAATGGATTGTACTGGAGTGGGACTTGGACTGGAAATGACTGCTCGTAAGGTGAATGCTCTGCCCACTACACTATTGCTGTACTGCTTCATTTGCATATATCTTGCTTTTTATCCTCTTGTGCCATTTAAGCTGCATTAACCGTAGCTAAGCGATGGGCAAACCCATGCAACTACAGTTAAATTTAATCTGTTTTATATGAAAAAAAAACAAACTTCTTTATCTTTACTGTTTTAAATATTGCTCTTGTAAACTTGGGGGGATATTGCTGGGGGTATGCGAACACCTATGAGCTGTCTCACTCATTCTTATTCATACTCTGCTGTTCTTCATTGCAGGGGCATGTATATTCTGAGAGCTCTGCTCTCAGACACGTCCCCTACACTTGTACTCGCTCTGTGTCCATTTAGAAGTTCAGGCAGTGCGCCTTCATTAATATGCATGGTGTGCTGCCGTCCTGCTCCTAAACGGCCACTTCCATGCAGGACTAAGCTAGTCCTGCACAGAAGGATAGTGAATCCAGGAGATGGTCTTGCTATTTTATGTCCTGTGTGCTTCAACGTCTTTACAGGGTGTGCTGCACACACAGTTGATTCACAGCTCTAATTTATGCTGCCCATATCATGCAAGCTGATATTAAATTTTAAATACTGACACATTTCACCATGTGTGTGCTAAGCCACACGCCACACAAATATTAATTTGTTTGTGTCTTTTGGCTTTTCCCGGTTAGGGGTCGCCACAGTGGAACTCCCATCTGCTAATGATTGGCAGTTGATTTTTACGTACCGGCTTGCCAGGCCAGACGCACAACCTTCAACGAAGGTACGCCCATTCACGCATGTCTCCCCGCTGAAGATGCTCTAGCTGAGAATAGAACCGGACAGCATCTTACTGTGAGGCGACAACGCTACTGCAGCACCACCACCGCGGGTCTGCCAGACAAATATTAATATTTTTTTAAAAAACATATATATATATATATATATATATATATATATATATATACATATATAAATAGATAGATATGGATTTTAACACGTTACATAATTTTACACAGCTGTGGATTTGAACTATCATACTAATGAAGCTACAAAACACAGTGAGAGTGTTTTATCTCTCTTTGCCATAGACACAGCTTTGCAGCAGGAAAACAATTCATGCACATACAAGCAATTCCCATTTCACCTACAGTATTAACAGGACACACACTTGTACATTCTCAGTTAGTTGTACATGTGTTGCTTACATATTCAGGGCAATGAGTGATCACACAACCATTTATGAATATCTTTGCACAAATGCAGCTCTGTCTTCTCTTTGTATTGTGTTCATTCTCCCTTTATCTCTGCTGTAATCTCAGGTATGGCCTTCTACAGTGCATTTTGTATCATTCTAATTTAACTTTATGATAACAAGTACAGTTGCAATCCACTAGCAACTAACAGTGTTTAGAGCCTACACTGTGTTTACATCTGCTACATGAAGTCAACAGTTTGGCATTCAGCAATTCTAATGAGCTCACACCTCATTTGCATCTCCACTGTGCTCAGAGACCTGACTCTATACTACAAAAAGGTAACCGTGTAGCTAGGGAAGTTAAAAGTAAGGAGACTTGTGCATTTGGACAAAACAATAGATTGCTATTCCTTTTGATTTATCTGCAGAGAAAGCTTCTAATTGTGCTAAGTTATGCTTGTATTTTTCAAATACATTCTAGATTTTATAACATCACAAAACAAGTTATATATCCAGTAGAAAATGGGATTTTTATATGTATGCACTTCTTATAGTTCACTGTTTTTCATAGACATTTTTGGCAGATATTTACATTTCTCAGATAGGTTATTAACTTTCATCACAAGTGTTATTGTTAAAATTGTTATTTTACAATATTCTATGTTATTTCAGGGAAATATAATGTACTATGTCAATGACAGAGGGGAGTGGTGGACACAGTGAGAGGTAACTTGCAATCATAAATTGAGTTTTCTGTTGTAAATGTGCACACATTCTGATGACTGTGTTGCAAGCATGTATACCAATTTAGTTATGTGGCATTCCTTGGTTTGTACAAACCTTCATTTGTTTGTTGTTTTGGGAATGGTGGAGCCACCTATCAGTTGCGTGTTGCCAGAATAAAAGAGTGTTTCAAGTGATTTTCTCTTGAAAATGTGCAGACATCCTCATATTTCAATGAGAAACATAATACATTATTAAAGTGGGATTCCTTTGTTTGGGCAACAAATCGGTTTGTGTATGAGGGTGAGGTAGGACAACCACATAACCTTCAGTTTTAATAACTGAAATGTGTGTTTCCAGTACTTAATGTTGGAAAATGTGTACATAAGCAAGACTTTAGTTAGGTTATATTTATGTGTTGTATCCTTCTCTGTTTTATGTCACGTAGGATTATGGCGCCCAAGCATACAAATCCAAGTAAACCCCCTCTCAGTGATTCAGAAAATGATGTAATAGTGCAGGCATTCAGGCACCATGGCGCCTTTCTGCTTGAGAGAAGATGAGTGGATATGGCTGCCAGAATGCAAATTTGGAACCAGTTAGTGAATGATGTCAATCCAGTAGGAGGTCCACTGATATGATTTCATCAGTCTGGAGGAGAGCAGCTGCAGTTGCCCATGAACAGCTGGCTACAGGGGAGCCTGCTACTGAGGCTCCACTAAAAAAATGAAGAGTTCCTATCCACTGTCAGAGATCCAGACAGCTCACTAGAAACTGCACACTAACATGTGCTTGATGTCAGTGCTGATGTGTCTGGGAGGACAACTGTTTCCCAGGAGCAGCTTCCAGGTTAAGCTTACATATGGCATATTGTAGAATTGCTTGCATAGTAAAATATATAAATTTGAGTAACACTTCACGGGGTGATTTTTTTTTACTGTACCTATTGATAACTCAATAGGTGTATATGACACAGTTGTTGATTACACATGGGCTGTGGGTGGACATCAGCCAAGTTTCATTTAAAAGTAATCTTACCAGGATATAGGCAATTGTGTATTCATTGTCCCCCTGTATTATTCCCATTGGATGTTTAATTTGCATCCTTCCCTTCTTTCATTTCTTCCAGGACCATCCTCCCTACAAAAGTATATAGTCATCTGCACATGGTAAGCAAAAAATGTTTTTTGGCTTATAGATGACCATTCAACAGATATATGCATTTGACCGTATGTGTGAGGTAGGTGTACTGAGTGTGTGCATTGCTGTACCTGCTGCAATAGTGGGACTAGTATTATTTTCTTATCATATAAATTGTTTTAAATATTTTAGTGTAGTATTAATTTTGTTCCTGTGTTTGCTGCTTATTATCACAGGTGATCCTGACACTGGAAGTGTAGGACTCTTACCACCTGATGTTAGAGTATCGGCAGACTCTAATGATGATGGTGGCCAAACACAGGCACAGTTGGGAGGTGCAGAGGTTGAATCTGACACTGAGGTTGACATTCCACCATCCCCTGGATTTCCCTCAGACACAGTCAGTAGGTCTATGCATACCTATTCCACTGAACCCTCAGATATTGGACAGGTGGAGGATAAGACACTTGATCAGGGTGGTATGGTTACTGCAGCTTCAGTGCCGGTTGACTCTGGAAATAGCCCAAGTGTGGGTGAGGTGCCATGCAGAAGGGTTGTTATGGGTGCTAGGAGGAGGCCTAGTGTCCACCCTCCACCTGATCCTGGTGTGTCATTATGTGCCACTCGATGTATGTTTAGGCCCATCATGGAGGCACAGGCACATTCCACTAAGGCCTCCAAAGTACATGCTTAGAGTTGTAAATGTGGCACTAGCTGACATGTGTGACTGCCTCTGCCATGTGTCCGATTCAATGGATTGGATGAATGACAGAATGGAATGGGTACTGTCTGTGATGGAACATCTGCCAGCAGGGGGACAGCATCCACATGGATGTAGGTCAGCAACATCATCTGCTGTTAGCCAATGTGGCCATGCCTGGTCACACTTCCATAGTGGCAATACTTCCACTGCTCTGTCAATGATTGATGTGTCCACACCTGGACATGGCAGGCATGGGGTTGTGGTCCTGGGCATACTCATTAGGAGAGCTCATCCAACAGATATCAGTCACTTTCAGGTAGCACCATCACATCTGACCATGGGCATGGATGTGCCAGTGCAACTCCTGGCAGAGTCAGTTCTCACCATTGGGAGTGATGGCAATGAGCTGTTAACTCTACCATGCATGGCTCACACCTGTCTGACATGCCAGGGTGTAGAGTTAGCACAGAGCTTGGCTGTGTACTTGTAGACACTCACACACTCACACGTTTCATCTCAAGTGCCCATACAGATGCAGACACATCTCATTCTGCATCTCATTCTGTCTCATTGGCCATTTAATAATTATCTAAATTTTTGCCTGCCTGTCTTTCTTACTCACACGCACTCACTACCTTTTGCATCAGCCTCGACCTCCTCCCTCTCAAAAAAAACCCCTGTGCAAATGATGATAACTGTGCCATCTCTTTGTTTCTATTTTTTGGATTCAAGATACACAAGTCTTTTTTTCTGATGCACAGGGTGCATAGCTGACTAAGTGCTTAGTATATATGTGTTTGTAATGCTCTTTTGAAAATTGGTCTTCTTTCTTATAGGTTTTTGTATAGTGTATATCTTTGATCTATGAGGCCGTGACGACCCACCACTGGACCAGTAATCAAGGAGCCTCCATCCTCACCACAGGCAACAGTTGGGGATGTACACTGGGAAGATGATAGGTACACACACAGTATTTCTAAATGTAGCTCTCTGCATCATGTGCAATTGCTCTTAAGAGCACACAGAGACCACAGTCAGTCCAGGGCTGTTTTCATCCTCTTTCTCCAGATCCCCAGTAAGACTGCCCACTGGCACAGCTATAGACCTAAGATCTCAGCTGAGTGGCCAAGACAAGACCTTCAGCAGCCTCTTTGTCCAACCAGTGCTTTGTGTCCCTGCCCAAGTAGCTGACACACACACTCTTTGAGGTTTGATTTATACACACACCTGGGAAAGGCTGGCACAGGTTTACTAGCTATACCCCCTTTTGCCCAGACTACAAGGTAGTTATCACTACCACCAGCCAACTCCTTTTCAGCTATTTTATGTCCCTTAACAAAGGGTGTCCCATATTACTGTGTAATATTAATATTAATACAAATGGTAGTTTGACCAAGAACAAGGCTAATAGGAGTGGCCCACACAGTGTCACCAAATAAGTATGCAAGTATTCTCAAAACTTAAATACCTCTACACAGATCAGCCACAATGAAAGGTTTAAATATATTTAATAATAAATAATAAAATAACAAGAAAATAGTCAGTATATAATCACAGTGACATCAGAGTTCAAAACCACAGGAAATATTTAAAACAACATTGTAGGACAGTCTCAAATACATAAAGAAAAATATCTAAACTAAGCTTTGCTATATTCCTGATTATATCCAAGAGAATTATACTGTTCCCTAGAAACCTACTTCATCAGAGTAAGGCAGATGTGTGGTGAATAGGTCTTCTTTAGTTGTTGTTAGGTCCAAGACAGAATACAGAACACTCTCTCTCTAAGACACTTTTTAAATTAATATCTCAAATAATACTGCTGGTATAGCTGGCAGAATGACAGCATCTCTTGTCATCTGACTCAATCCCAGGTGAAACTCCCCACTGCTGGAAGCTGACAGCATTTAGCATCTACCTGTGAAATACTTTGGCAGATGCTGGAAGTCATAAAACAATTACATTTCTTCACATTTCAAGACTAGTAATTATTTCACTCTAGAGACAATACAGAAAGCTCCCTAGTTTTAGACATTGTGTCTCCTTGTTGCATTGTAACTGAAATATATAATCTTTTATAGCATAGCCATAAAGTAATGCAATTTCAGTTATTTTTCTGAAGTTAACCTCCTGTATTCCAGTTTTCACTGTTAAAATATATACATTTAAACAGTTACAATAGTGCATGTACATTTCTGTTCTCTTCCAGCAGGACACAGTGTGGTTAAATTTTAAGCCCAAGCACTTACCTTTTTAACACACACTTCTGTAACAGGAGTTTGATATAGACTTCTAAATACATTTGTAACACAAGCATCTTATATAAATCATGTTGATATTCACAAATGACATATAATTATTTACAAAATTCCGGTTAGCTGTGCTGGCTGTATCCCCCTTTGTCACAGAGCCTATTAGTTGATAAAGAGCAGACATCTCTTGACATATGTCAGTCCTGTCACATATTGATGTTGTTGTGTAAAGCTCACCCACCTTCTACTTGGGTACATTATCAAGTAACAATATACAAGGATCTGCCATTCACTTGTGTTGTTACGCATTTATTTTCCTGTTCCAGGTTCAGAACTTACCTTGACAGTCCTACAGTTGCAAGTTTAATTTGGGATTAACTTGATCAGCATGTGTGATATCCATTACCGCTTGTCTGGAGCAAGGGCATATTGTACACGCCTACATCTACCTACACCCACAGCAGCTGGTGGTTCCCCCTCTGAGTCCTCACCTGTGAGTGGCTGTGGTGACTTTGCCAGTGATGGTGGGATGTGTGCTCCTTCCCCTTGTTCCTGTTGAAGCTGTTTTTCTCAGGATAATGATGTGAAGGATAGCACTGACAGTGAAAATTTCTGCACAAGTATTGGGATCATACTGCAGTCCCCCCCCCCCCTGATGTATTTATGCACCAGAGCTCTGACTTCAGCATCCCAAATACACACTCTATGATATTTCTTGTTTGAGCATGTGCCTCATTATAGCATTCTTCGGTGGGTGGGTGTGCATTTCTGATGGGTGTCATCAGCCATGGTTCAAGTGCATACCCTGAGTCACCCAATAAATGACCTTGTGGGGTATCCCCACTAGAAAACCTCTGGTAGAGCTGAAAGTTGTGCCAGATATAGGAGTCATGGCTGGTAACACCCATTAAGGATGATTCCCTTAGCAATACACACAACCTGACAGTTAATGGAGTGGAAGTCCTTTCTGTTTATTTAGACCTTTCATTATTCCATGGGTGGTGTTTTGATGTCAATGTGCATGCAGTCTATAGCACCCAGGACTTCAGGGAAGTGTGCTATGGGGCAGAACTTCTGCATGGTTGTAGCTCTGTCTTTGAGGGGTATGGAGAAATGTATGTAGTCACTTGCATGCTGTAACATAGCATTCAGGAATTGACATAGGATCCTGGATGATGATGCCTATGACTTCCCCAACATGTCCTGTGTTGGTCTCTGGAAGGTTCCTGTAGCTAAAATTCTAAGTGCTACACATACCTTGTGCAGATCAATGCGTGTGTCTATGTATCTTTAGGAAGCTATCCAAGGGCTTGCACAAGTATATAAACACTGAACACGTGCGAGCCTGACTGCCATTTTGTAGTAAACTGTTGAGATGTAAGCATGTATGTGCATAAGGTCTGTCTGTTAACGAGTTTGTTTATATTTTATGATACTGATATCCATCCTGATGTATTTCTATGTATTAAAGCATCTAAATGAAATGTCCTGCCTGCTTGTCACTTATGTTAGACAGAGGCAAGCAACATGGTGTCAGAATGAGATCCAGAAACCAAGATTCTGGACCACAAAGGCACTCAGTTGAAACTGGAGGAATATAGAGGAGTGAATCATCCCTACTGCACATATAATTTGAAAGACAGGTCAGAAACAAATTTCAGGTATTAAAACTTGCTCAAAATTATTTCTTATTTGCAAAATATGAAACGAGGCACACAGAAAACTCTAAACAATATTTGAATAACCTGATATGTACAATATTGATAAAAATATTTAGATTACTATGGAAAATGAAGAAGCAGTTCAAATGTAGTGAATTAGTGCAGTATAAATAAAGAAAAAAGTAGTAGAAACCACCCACTGACACGTTAGTCGACCAGGGCAACCACACTGTAATTTTGAAATGGCTGTAAACCACGGAATTCACACAACGAACTCAAAGTCCCATGTAATAGCCAAAAAAGTTCGTAAACTCAGTTTTTCTCTATAAAACACCTCTTTATTGACCTCAGAAGGTCAATTGGCTATTATATGGTACTTTGAGTTTGTTGTGTGAATTCCATGGTTTACAACAATTTAGAAATCACAATGTGGTTGCTCTGGTCGACTAAAGTGTCAGTGTGTGGTTTCTACTACTTTTTTACTATGGAAATGTTTGAAATAAAATCTGAATTGCATAAAATGAATAAAATAAGAGAAACAAGTGTATTTTTCAATACATACTTAGTGAATCCATATTTTCATATTAATCAAAGATATCTGAGTTATCAGAAGTATATAAAGTGATTGCATGTTTGTGCAGGTATTTCACAAAATATAGCCATTACAGAGCACATTTCACAAAGTACAGTATTTTGAAGAGAGTATTGTGCATTTGAATGTTGTTACAATCTCACAGAACAGTTTGTTCGCACATAATTATAAGAGACATTTTCAGTGTGTTTGTGTATACTTTGTGGGCATGGCAAAATAATTTTGAAAACCCAGTGCACTTTTGTTTGACAATAATATTTCAGAGAATTGGAGAGTGTTTGAGCAAGAGTATGACATTTCCATACAGGCTGCATTTTCTGATAAAGTTGAGGCATTTATTCTGCTTAATTTAGCTGAGTCAGAAGTCATTGAAAGGGAACGTTCATTTGTGTAGGAGAGGGGGAAACCATCATATTATTGTACAGGTTGAGTCAAGAGAGGATCATGAGTGCCTGAAATGTAAATTTAGAGAAATGTATAACCCCCAGACAAATGTTACACTGGAAAGGTACTTATTTTACACAAGGGATTAAAAGCCTGGTGAAACATTTGCTGCATATATAACTGACTTGAGGAATAAAGCTAAAATGTGCAGATTTGGTGACTTAAGAGATGAGTTGATAAATGACAGACTTGTGTGTGGTATTAAAGCTGATGCTGTGAGAAAGATTTTGCTTCATGACAGTGATTTAACTTTGAATAAGGCCATTGAGATTTGTCAGATATATGAGCTCACAGAAAAAACACTAAAATATGCTGGCAAATGAGAATAGCTTTAGAAGGCACAGTGATAAAGCTCATATTAATAGCATGCAGCATGTGGTTAAAAGAAACAGGCCCAAGCACATGGCAGCAGCTGTAGTCCCTGCAGCACCCACTGGTAAACCCCAGAGCTTTCCTGTACATTCCAGAGTTCGCACAGTCTCCGTGAAGCACAAGAGTGAGTCAGCAAACTCAAAGCATGGTTTCTAACCTAGTTTCATTGTTAACTGTCATAATTGTCGAGGAAGTCATGAATCTAAAAGGGAAAATGTTTAGCTTTTGGTCAACAATGACTCAAAGGCAATAAATTGAATCATTTCAAAAGATTTTGTAAATCACAATGCCCACATTTTTTTTATTAAAAGAGAACATTTCAAGAAACGAGTTGATCAATTAGAGACCTGCAACCCTACTCTTTATGTTGATGGTGTGTCAGTGCTTCATGAAACAGTCAATGCAATTTAAGGGCAAAGAATGAAGTATTTTGTACTGTTCAGATACATAGTAAACCCACAGAGCTCAAAATTGGCACAGGTTCCAAGTGCATTGTTATGTCAGCAGAAACATTTGCTAGAGTGTGTCATGGTGAAAGGCTTGATTTGTCAAGGAGTGTGAGTCTTGTTGCTTATGGTGGTGAAGAAATTCAAGCTGAGGGCTCAGTAGTGCTTTCATGATACTCTGCTGGAAGAAGCTATGATTTGTTATTTTATGTGTTCAAGAGGCACGTCCAGTCATTATTAGGGCTTGGAGATAGCTTGAAAATTGGACTACTTAAATTTAATAAGGAAGTCCATCAAGTTAGCTTGAAAGACCACTACTCTAATTTCACCCAGTACATTTTTTCTACCTATGATGATCTTTTCAAAGACAAATTAGGGAAGCTTCCAGTTGTGTACTCCATGAAATTAGATCCAGATGTCAGTCCAGTCATCAGGCCAGCACAGAGACTTCTAAGAGCCATGCAGGACAGAGTCAAAGCCAAGTTCATAGGTTCATAGGTTCATACTAGGCTATCTGCCCGAGGGCATTTATAAGCCTAGCCCATTGTTTTGTGGCTTACGCCACCCCTTTAGTATGGGGAACTATACCCATTATTTTGCTGTGCCTCTGTCGAGCAGTGACACTGAGGTAATTCCTGGGGTATATCTGCGATCTCCCATCCATTGGTCAAGATTTCTCTTGAACAAGGCCAGCGAGGTGCTCTGCCTCACATGTACCGGGATTTTGTTCCACAGCATAGGTAGTCTTTGGGTGATGAATCTATCCCTCCAGCACGTCCTATTAATAGCCGTGTCGAGGTTTAAGTCTCCGCCCTTGTGGCTCTGATGGATCTAGATTTATTGAGGTGAAGCATATTCATCAAATCTGGGTTTGACATGGCCTTGTATGTTAGGCAAAGGTCACCTCTGAGCAAGCGGTAGGCGACTGAATAGAGCTGGAGTTCTTTCAGTCGGGCAGCATAGGACAGATTTTTGAGACCCTTTATCCTTTTGGTGAGGAACTTTTGTGGCCTCTCCAGCTGCTGCAAGTGTCGGGTCAGATACATTTCGAATGGGGCATTGTACTCAATCATTGGTCTGATGAGTGATGAGTAAAGGGAGACTATGACCTCCCTTGATCTAGATGAGAATCCCTTCATGATAAGGTGGGCAATGTAGAAGGACTTCCTAACTACTTTAGCTACATGGGTGTCGAATGACAGACTACTATCAACCTGGGTCCCCAGGTCCCTGATAACTTCTTCTGTGCTCAGTGGATTGCCACCTATTTGGTAGCTAGGGGTAACCTTGTTTTCCCGAAGGGTATGACTATGCATTTTTGGCATTTAACTTTAGGCCGTGGCTCTGGCACCAGTTATCCGTTTCTGTGAGACCCTTCTGAAGGATATCTGTGTCAGATGTGTTTTCTACTATGGCCCAGTTTGCAGTCATCTGCAAACTTTGTCAGCCATAACCCTCCTGTGTTTGCTTGTACTTGGAAAAGTAGATGCCAAACAAGAGTGGGCCCAGGACTGAGCCCTGTGGGACACCACTTGTGACAGGCTTTGAGTCTGACATGGCGCCAGCAACTCTGACCCTGTGGGTTCTGTCACTCAGCCAGTTTGCAACCCATCTTGTGATGTATGGGTTAACATTTAAGCTGATGAGTTTTTCAATGATACCCGAGTGGGGTATTGTATCGAAGGCCTTAGCCAGATCAAGGTAGGCTGTATGGACTGCCTTTCCCTCATCAATGGCTTTGGTGACTGTTTGAAAAAGTCAACCAAGTTTAAAAGGCATGATCTGCCTTTGACAAAGCCAAACTGGGTTGGATCCAAAGTCTGCAAATTCCCTATGTCTTTATTTATGAGGTCCATTATGATCCTCTCCATGGCTTTGCAGATAAGGCTTGTCAAGCTAATGGGCGGTAATTTCCAGGGTCTGTGGAGGCACCGCCTTTGTGAAGTGGGACCACAGTTGCAGTGCGCCACTCCTGGAGTGCGTATCCAGAGGTAAGACTTTGATTAAACAGCTGTCCTAGCTGTGGGTTTAATTCCTCATTGAGTTCGTGGAGCACACAGCCGGGGACACCATCGGGTCCCATGGATGCTGTGTTTTTGCTTTGGAGAGAGCAGTTCTCACTTGGGCTGGAGATGTTTGGGGGCTGCACTCATTTGGTATAGATATCTCTCCTTTTGGGGAGGAGGAGAAGTTTGCACTGAACCTGTCAGCCAGTATGTTGGCAATGTCTGTAGGATCAGTAATCTTCACATCATTTTGAACTAGTTCTGAGCATATCTGGGAGTTTCCTCCTAGGTTTCTAACATAGCTAAAGAAGGCCTTATGATTGTCTTTTGAGTCTTTAGCTATTTTTCTCTCGAAATTTGCTTTGGATGATTTTATGAGAGCTCTTAGTTTTTACTTATAGTGATCAAGGGTGTCTTACCTTTTAAGGATTTTGCTCTATCTTGTAGTAGCTTCCTCCTTTTGTTGTAGAGTTTGTTTATGGCTGGGGTCCACCAGACTGGACGCTTGCCTTTGGTACAAAGAGTCTTTGTTTTGCTTGGGATTGCCTTATCCATGCAGTCCTGCAGGTGCTGGTAGAAGGCGTTTGTAAGTGATTCAGCGGCTTGAGTATTGTTTTCCGCCGGCTCGGGGCCTGAAAGGAGACCACACTAGTCTTTAGAAGTGTGAAGTCGGCTTTTGAGAAGTTCTTTACTGTGGTCTTTTTATTTCAGATGGGGTGGGATGAGGACCTCCAGCGAGATTAGTTTGTGATCTGATCTCACCAGTGAGGGGTATACTTCGGTGTTGAACATTGTGCTCCCATGTTCGTGATGATGAGATCGAGTATGTTATCTCCTCTTGTGGGGATGGTGACTAGTTGTTCCATGGCATTTGAGTTTATGAATTCCAGGAACTTTTGGGCTAGGGTGTTTGGGCTTGAGTAGTGTTCCCAGTCTATATTAGGGTAATTGAAGTCACCTAGTATGATGGTGTTTGGTGATACATTTATCCCCTCTAGTGCTTTCAGGAAGGCCATGTGAGTTTCCTGAGTTTGTGAGGGTGGCCTGTAACATGCTACAATTTGCAGAGCAGTCTTGCCTATGGTTAATTGCACCTGGATGGTCTCCGATGCATCGTGCGTTGCCACCAGTCTTGAGGTGTGGGTGTCCTTGATGAATATGGATACCCCCACTCCTTTCTTGGTATTGTCCGGATTTTGGGGCCGGAACGCATGATATGAGGTAAAACCTGATAGCGCTGGGGTGCTCTCAGGAGCCTTGAACCAGGTTTCTGTCACAGCACAGACATCGATGTTCTCCATACTGAGAAGGGCCTCGAGTGCGTGCATTTTGAGATTTAGACTTCTGGCATTGAGCAGCATTACCCTTAGTTTTTTCCTTTTTGTGTTCTAGGGTGGTAGGTTTAGAATTTGAGCCTTGCCTAAAAAGGCACTATGGGGGTGGCAAGAGCCTTTGCCAATATCCGGAATCCCAGGGGTGACAGGTGCAAGCCGTCCCTTGCGAAGCAGCGTGGCTTGTCCAGCATGTCATCCCAGGCAGACAGATACTGGATCCCCTTTGAATGACACCAGTGTTTAAGCCAATTGTTAAAGCTGATCATCTTATCTCTGTATTGTGGCATCATTCTTGGTGAAGGTAGGATACTGCTCAAGGTCAGGGTCATACCTGCCTGGGCTACATAATCAGAGAGCTCCTCAATGTCTCTTTTCATGTAGTCCAAGGAGGTACGTCTCAGGTCGTTTACACCAGCGTGGACAATGACTGAGTCATATTTGTACCTGCTGTTGAGAGACCTGAGTGCTTGCGTTATGTGGCGGATTCTAGCGCCCGACAGGCAGCTTACTGTGACCTTCTCCTTACTCAGTCTGGTGAGCGGGACATCAGTGTGTCTGACTATGGAGTCACCAATGACTAGTGTGTCTGGCATTGTGTTTGGCCTTAAGGGCTGTGACTGTTTGACACTCTGACTGTGAGTTCTATGTGTTGCGGGTGTTGTGTTCTGAGGTGGTGGTTGTTTGGGTGTCTGCTTTGGTGGCCTCTGCTGTTTTGGCAGATTTTTGATCAGAGCCTCCGAGTATGTCTTTGTGTGTTTATGTGTATGATTTGAGGTTGTAATGGTACTATGTGAGACTGGGTCTATAGTGTGTGTGGTAACCTTCTCCTCCTGACTGGTCTTGCCAGTCCTATGTTGAGAGAGCTCAGCCTCCAGTTTAAGTTAGATAAAATGGTGCCACAAGATATAATTTGTCCAGTTTAACTCCAACTGAATGGGTTTCTTCCATGGTGGTAGCTCATAAGAGATGCTCAGATGACATCAGAATATGTATTGATCCACAAGATTTGAACAGAGTACTAAATAGACCTCACTGTCCAATGTGCACATTCAAAAAATCACAGCCTTGATGCCAAGTGCCACTGTTTTTTTCTGTCTTAGGTGCAAAGAGTTCATTTTGACAAATTCTACTTGACAAGAAATCATCATTGCTCACTACTTTCAGTACTCCGTTTGGCAAGTACAGATTTCTGAGAATGCCATTTGGGATAAATTCTGAAAGTAAAGTCTTTCAATGGGCAATACAGCACATTTTTCTGGGTATCCTTGTGCTATTATAGTAGATGACATACTAGTAGGAGGTAATGGTGAAGATGAGCATGACAGAAACCTCAGAAAAGTTCTGGAAAGAGCACATCAAGTGAATATTAAGCTCAATCCACAGAAATACAAATTCAGGCTACAAGGGGTTACTTATGTTGGTCATTTATTTACTATTTCAGGCCTATGATCAGACCCTTCAAAGCAAACAGCCATTCTTGAGCTGCCAGCTCCAGACAATGTTCAAGCCCTGCAATGTTTTCTTGGCATGGTTAACTACCTAGGCAAGTTCATTCCAGACTTGCGCCAACTATCAGCACTGCTTAGAGAGCTGACACATAAAGATGTATCCTGGTCTTGGTTAGAGCAACACCAAAGAGCATCTGATGTCTTGAAACAGAGAATTGCTAGTCCACTAACTCTCAGATACTATGAAGTTCACAAGCCAGTTACTCCTTCATGTGATGCTTCAAAATTTGGTCTTGGTGCAATCATTCTACAAGAGGAACAACCTACTGCCTATGCATCAATAATTCTTAACCAAACTGAAATGCAGTATGCTGAGACAGAGAAAGAGCTTTTGGCAATTGTGTTTGCATGTTCGAAGTTCCATGATTATGTTTATGGTAGACCTATCCAGATCAAAACAGACCAATCTCTAGTCACTATCTTGAGAAAGCCTATGCATTCACCTCCAGCCAGATTGCAATGCATGATGTTGAGATTGCAAAAGTATAATTTCACTCATCTACTAGAAAGGCAAACTTCTTTATCTTGCCTATACATTATCCAGATGGCTCAGATACACCAAGGAACATCATGAGAATGAGAGCCTTGATTTTGAAGTCATGGAAGTGAGAAATCTTTCTTCCACGTGTATTGATGAGCTGAGAGATCACACAGCCACAGATCCGGTTTTACAAAGGTTTAACCACTTTATCAGTCAAGGCTGGCCATCAAAGCAATCCAGTTTACTTCAAGAAATGCAACCTTATTTTCTGTACAGAGATGAGATTTTGTCTGACAAAGCCATCACTATGAAAGGTCCGAAAATAATTGTTCCAAAGTTCTTACAACAAGAGTACATTACTATCTTGCATTGTGGTCACCCAGGAACCAACTATATGAAAAGAAGGGCGAGAGGACTAGTATTTTGGCCTTCTATGTCACAAGACATTGAGAGAGTACTTTCATCTTGTTCTGTATGTAACAGTACTAAGCTACAGCAACAGAAGGGACCACTTCAGCTAAACCAGATTCCAGAACTACCTTGGTCGACAGTAGCCACAGGCATCTTCGAGTGGAATAGTCAACATTATTTGGTGTTAATAGACTCTTACTCCAATTGGTTCAAGATTGACCTACTTCCTAACCTAGCATCCAGTACTGTCATTACTAAGATGAAGCATCATTTTGCAGTCTATGGTAGTCCGCACAGTTATTTCTGACAATGGCACACAGTTTACAAGCCAGCAGTTCAAAAGATTTGCCAATGAATGTGACTTTACTCATGTCATGAGTAGCCCTGAGTATCCATAGTCAAATGGCTTGGCAGAACGTGCAGTTCAAAGTGCAAAACAGTTACTAGAGAAGTCAAAACAAGACAATAGTGATGTTCTCTTGAATCTCTTCAATCTCAGAAACATTTCTTGTGATAAACATCTTGGTTCACCTGCTCAGAGACTTCTGTTGAGACAAACCAGAACCACATTACCAATCAGTTGTCAATTATTGGTTCCTTGTGTCAAGAACAACAGGTCAATGAAAACCAATCTGTTGAAGAAGTGTTTAACCCAGTAGTCTTACTACAATAAGACCAGAAAACTGCTCAATCCATTACGAGAAGGAGAAGTGGTAAGGATACAAATGTCCAAAGGTTATAATCGGATTGGTGTCATAAAAAGCATTTGCCCAGAGCCAAAATCATACATTATGGAATCACAAGGAGCAGAATTTAGGCAGAATCAGAAACATTTGAGACCAGTGTCTGAGCCTATAGCACAGCACATACAATAGCATGTGAGGTAAGACTCTTTATCTCAGAGTGAGTTGTCCGGTGTTCCAGTTCCAGAGAATATTACCATTCCTGTGACAAATCCAGAAGTACCTGATATGAGTTATTCACTGGAGACTGTCTCTGTTGCTAAATTCAGTCCAGATTGTTATGTTACAAGATCCGGTGGTATCTCCAGACCATGTAACAAATACACAGTGACTTGTACATGAACTTTGTGTTTTGTTTCTAATGTCTATAATGATGCATGTCTAACTCTAATGTTGTTTTTACCAAGGACAATCTTTTTAAGAGGGAGTATGCAGATCAATGTGTGTGTATGTATCTTTAACAAGCTATCCAAGGGCTTGCATAAGTATATAAATACTGAGCATGTGCAAGCCTGACTGCCATTTTGTAGTAAGCTGTCGAGATGTAAGCATGTATGTATGTAAGGTCTGTCTGTTAACCAGTTTTATATTTTATGTTACTGCTGTCCATCCTGATGTGCTTCTATGTATTAAAGCATCTAAATGAAACACCACACCTGCTTGTCATCTATGTTAGAGAGAGATGAGCAACATACACCCTGGTCTCCACAGGTGTTGGTTCCCCTCTTTTTTTCCCTTGCTCTCAGTTGAGGACAACAGAGGTTGCAGAGCTCCTGTAGTGTGTCTCTATCTATTTCCACCTCATGCAGACCATGAAAAGTTAAATAGGGCTTAAACTCCCTTCTCCTTCTTGGCCAAGATCTATCAGCAGCAGCTGCAGCAGCATAGAGTTGAGCCTGTTGCACATACACATGCAGAAGAACATCAGCATACCCTAACATTCTTTCCATGTAGAGTAGTTTCCGTGGGTGTATTCCAAATCAAGGCAAAAACTGCAGAGTGTACATGATTGCTTTATACCTTGAACCATTCCTCCATCTTGGATTGGTTGATTGTTGATTGGCATGCAGTTCACCTGCTTATACTGGAATTATCATGTCATGATGTTTACTGGATTTGCATGGCTCTATACACCATACTGAATACAAATCAGCATGCTACCGTGCGCAAGATGCACAGTTTTAATGAACCGTGTAAGCTTTATTGAATCCAGCCCTATATCTAAATGACCTTTACAAACTAAAAGTTAGTCATGTCTTAATTTTTTTTAACTTTCACTTACCTACACAAACATTCATGAACATTCTGCTCTTTGTTGCATAATATTCCCTTCAAAACAAAGTGCAGTGGCTCACATGACCAAGTTTCTCCTTTTGTTGTTTGTTCATTCGTTCCTATTCTCTGTTTAATCTGCTCATGTCATGTACTTCCTTGAGCTCTTCTTGTGCAACTAAATATATTATGTATTTCATTGTGCTAAGCAGCGTAAACTAGAAGCAGTAAACAATGTAGAAATTGTGTAAAATATTATTGCTCCTTGTTGTGTTCCTTGCTATCTGTTTCAGTCTAATTTTGTTATGATCAACATTATCAACAACCCCTTTTTTCCCATTTTTTTTACATGGGGCTGGAGTGTCATGCTGGTGTAATGAGATACCAGTTGACTTAATTGTTAAGGTCTTTGCCTCCCATGCGCAAAGCACAAGGTTCAAGTCTGACCTCTGGCCAATACCTGTTTGGAGTTTGCATGCTTTTCCCGTGTCTCTGTAGGTTCCTCCCACCTCCAAAAAAAAAAAAAAAGCATGGGGAGTGTTTTCATCTCAAGTTCACTAATGAACGAAGCTGTGGACAGCAGCACAGACTCTACATAGTGCCTTACAGAAGAGGAGCTGTATAATCTCGACAATGAAATCTAGTGTTTGTACATGCCTATTTTTGAAAAATAATTTAACCATTCAGTATTTTGACTGTTGCAGTCACAGCTGAAGTCACATAGCAGTATTGATTTATCTGCCCTGCAGTTTCCTTATGAACAGCCTGTGCTCAGAGAAAATCATAGAAGAGCCATGGTAACTACTAAAAATCGTTGTTGTTAATATTAAATATAACGTGGATAACGTCTTTACTCATTTTTGTAAAGTGTCACCTGATATGAAACAGAGACACTACCACTCTCATGCATGGTTTGCTACGGTGATAGACACTGTACTCTTGAAATACCAGATATGCCCTAGAAAAAGAAGTTATTCCTTACCATAATGTTCCATCTGTGTTGTTGATCTTCGTTCATTCATTACTGATGGGTTATCGGTTCCGTCCTCGGAACCGAGCCGGCCATATATCAAGCTCACGTCAACCAAAAACTCTCGAGCCAAGGTCCTACTCAGAATGCTCTGCTCCCTGTTACCACAGATTGAGTTTGCAAGTTGATAGACAAAAGTAGAGGCTACCTCTGGTCATAACAGCCCTACAAAAAAGGAGTACATGAAATCAACCAGGAACCTCCGGAAGGGGTCAGAGGGTGAGGAGTAATAAATGAATGAAGATCAACAACACAGATGGAACATTATGCTAAGACATAACTTCTTTATCTGATGTTGTTAATCTTCATTCATTCCTTACTGATGGGACAGAGTCCCTAGCTACCTGTATCCCTGGCTGGCCCTCATGGAAGGACATTTCTGAGCACCATGGAGCCAAAAGAAGCTCTACCTCTGGAGGCCAAATCCAATTTGTAATGAAGAATAAAGGTATGAGGTTTGGCCCAAGTCACAGCTGAGCAAATATCATTGAGGGAAGCCTTAGCGTGAAAAGCTGCTGAAGTTGCCATAGACCTTGTAGAATGTGCTTTCACTCTGTGAGGCAAGGTGACATTGTTCTTGTTGTAGATAAAGGTAATGTAATTTCTGAACCATGAAGCCAATGTAATGTTTGAGACCGGATGACCTAGTCTTTGTCCAGAAAAAGCCAGAAATAGTTGGTCTGATTTACGGGTAGATTTTGTTCTGTCCAGATAAAATCATATTTGCCTATGAACATCCAAGGAATGCAGGCAATACTCTCCCCTGTTAGAGTGGTTAGTAAAAAATACTGGAAGGTCAATAGATTGGCTGATAGACCGCTCTGACACCACTTTTGGTAAAAAGGAAGAATTAGTTCTCAGTGATACCCTATCCTTATGGAAGATAAGATAGGGAGGTTTGATGCATAAGGCTTGAAGTTCTGACAAGTGTCTGGCCGATATGATTGCAATTAGAAACAGTTTTCCATGAGAGATATTTTAAATCACATAAAGATGCAGGTTCAAAGGGGGAGCTGTTAGGACTTGCTGGACCAAGGCCAAATCCCAAAGTTGTACTGGTTCTGTAAAGGGATTTTTTAGGTGAAAAACCCCCTTCAAGAAAGTTTTACAGCTTCTATGTGACATGAGCGAAGAATTCTGAAAACCAATGTGGAAATTCGAAATGGCAGCTAAATGCAGACGAATAGTAGAGGCAGACACCCCAGAGTGGAAAAGATGTGATAAGTAATCCAAAACCACCAAAACTGGGGCTGACAAGGGGGGTCTAACTGTTTATTTGCTGCTCATAGAGAAAACCTTTTCCATTTATTGATATAGATTATTGGTGGGCGATTTATGAGATGCAATAAGAATATTGCGCACTGAGGATGAGAGGTTTTCCTGCCTGGCAATCATTGGAAGTAGAGAAACCAAGCTGTCAGCTTCAGGGTTGTTAGACTGGAGTGAGTCAGACCCTGTGGATGGGAGATCAACGTTGAGGATGGATTGAGGATCCATGGTTGATCTAGCAGTTGAGGCCAGAGGAAGGGAAACCAGACTTGTTGAGGCCAATATGGAGTAATGAAGATCACTTTGCTTTTCAATTGCCGTGCTTTCTTCAGAAATTGGGAGATGAGGGGGAGAGGAGGATAAGCATAAAGTAGAGCCGAGGACCAAGCGTGGACTAGAGCGTCTCTCGGTGACTGTCCCTGAGGGGGGGATTAAGGCAAAATAGTTGCTGCACTTGAAGGTTGTTGAGGAGGCAAATAGATTGCAGCAAGGCTGGCCTCAGCTGTTGAAGATTTTTGTTGCTATCACAGGGTTGAGGGACCACTTGTGAGGTTGTAGAATGCACCTGCTCAATTTGTCCACTATCACGTTAGAGCTCATGGGAATGTGCATTGCAGTTAGAAAGAGGTTGGAAGCTATCACCCATTGCCATATTCTCAAGGCCTCTCGACATAACGGGTAAGACCTGGCACCACCTTGCTTGTTGATATACCGGACCACTGACATGTTGTCTGATTGGATCGCAATAGTCCCTGACGGATGGATGGAATGAACTGCTTGCAACGCTAGTAGCACCACCCTCAGTTCCAGGACATTGATATGCAAAAGGGCCTCTGTCTCTGACCAGGTGCCTTGGACCGAGTTTCCCTGACATAGCCCCCCCACCCCATCAGGGAGGTGTCCATGGTCACAGTGGCTTTCGGCTGATGGGGGCTGAAGGGGCAAGACCATTGTTGGGGATTTTGAGACATCCAGCAGAGTAAATCTTGCTTGCATCTCTGAGTTACACTTACCTGAAAAGACAAGGGATGTTGTAGAGGGTACCACTGAGTGAGAAGTAACCACTGAAGGAGCCTCATGTGGAATCTGGCTAGAGGAATAATGGTGATCAAGGCTGCCATTGACCCCAAGAGTTGGAGTATAGATTGAGCGGGAGATTTGTGGTGACAGAGCAGCAGTTGAACCTGTTGCCTTATTCTTTGAAGCCTGTTGTCCAGAAGAGATGCTGTGCAATTTCACATGTCCAACAGTACCCCGATGAATTCCAAAAACTGGGCTGGGATTGTGTTGGACTTCTCCCAGTTTATAGTAATTCCCAGGCATTGTGCTGTGAGGAGAGTGTAGTGCAGGGCTTCTTCCAGTAGACGCTTGGTGGGGGTGGTGAGGAGCCAGTCATCTAGATATAGAAACGTGTGGAATCCTTGAAGTCGCAAGTGAGCGATAACCACTGCCATGCATTTGATGAACACTCTTGGGGCTGTAGAGAGACTGAAGGGCAGTTATCGAAATTGGTACTGACTGGCTCCTATATGGAAGTGGAGGTATCTTCTTGAGTGTTTGCCCATTTTTATGTGGTAATACGCATCTTGAAGATCTACAGAGCGCATCCAATCATCTTCTTCCAGAAGAGGAAGGATAGACTAAACCGTGGCCATCCTGAATTTTTCTATTTTTACAAATTTGTTCAGTGTACTGAGATCCAGAATTCATCTCCAGTCCCCTGTCTTTTTTGGCACTAAAAGAACCTTGAGTAAAAACTGGATCCTATATGGTCTGGGGGGACCATTTGGATGACTCTTTTTTGTAAAAGCTTTTGGATTTCGTGTGCTGCTGCTTCCTTTTGACTGGGTGGAACATCGGGTAATACTCTGGATGAGGTTGGACAAAGATAGAAGGGGATGTGATAGCCTCTGGATATTATCCATTGTACACAAGAGTCATTGGTTATGTTTTGCCAGGCAGCGGGGTACAAGGAAAAATGACCCCCGACCACTTCCAAAGGTGAGTAGTCGGGCAACACTTCAGGAGCGCTGATAGGGTTGGCCAGAGAAAGAATCTCTGGAACCCTGGTTTTGCAGATGTTCACTGCCCCAAAAGGGGCGTCTTCCATTGGAGTTTCCCTCTCTGCCTCTAGGGGAGAACTCAGCACATGCATCACAGAAAGAGCCCTGTGATTTCCTGTCCCACATCTTCCTGCTCCTCTGATTTCTGGAGTAGAATCGTTGAGGAGTGGAGTGTCTGCTGATTTCTGGAGTAGAATCGTTGAGGAGTGGAGTGTCTGACACCAATGGCAGATAGGGTCTTGCCATCTTGTTCGCACCTTGCCAGCGTATCTTTAACTTTAGGGCCAAACAAAGAAGTGGTCTCGATGGGGGCATTCATAAAGGAAGCCTTAATGGAGTCTGCAAAGTCACAAAGGCACATCCAGGCATGTCACCTGGTGACTATACCCACGCCTGTCACTCTAGCCGCTCTTTCCGTTGCGTGAGAAATAAGATGCATGGAAGAATTGGAAATGGACTCTAGGGTGGCTATCTGAGAAGCTACATTGTCACAGACCTCATCAGAAACAGCTCCTGCCAAAGTTTCAGAGAGTTGGTTGATAAGATCCCTCTTGAGCCTCGTAAAGTGTGCCACATAGTTCAAAGACCTTATGGTGAAGGTTGATGAAGCAAACACATGTTTCCCTAGTCTGTCTATCACCTGGGACTCCTTGTTAGGTGAATGGACAATTTGGCACCCTTCTGCCAAGTCTTTCTTAGTTGCAACCGCCACCGCCATGGCATCTACTGGAAGACCTCGTGACCAATGGGGATGCTCAGCTGGGGGCGATAAGATTTTATCAGGCCTCCGTGGTATCACTTCCAGGGTGTCAGAAGCCTTCCATGCATGCTGGACGATGAGCTGAACAAGCTCATCGGTAACGCAGAAGGTAGGGGGCTGGGCACAAAAGGCCTGCAGGAATGTGGATTCCTCTGAGGAAGGATTAGAGGACTTCCAGTCACCCCTCTGTCTAAGGATCTCAAGGATGTCACCAAAGGACACCTCATCAGAGGGTGACCATGGGGATGCTTTCCTGTCATCAAAGTCCATATCCTCAGTCAAAGACTCCTCAGTGGAGTACATTTGCTTCCTCTTGCACAAAGCTTTGTGGGGTACTTCCTCAGTGGGAGGTTCTGGGGAAGACTGCAATGAGGGGGTCTCCTGAGGGAGAGAAACCTGAGGCCCTTGTGCCTTGTGTCCGGTGGTTGTGGCTTGTGAGAGTTGCAGCACAGAGGAGGGAGTGGACTCCAACATGTGGGGTTTGCCAGCGGAGGCAAGCACCCTCTCCATGGCCTGGAAGGCTGGCCCACCCAAGGAGGGATGGGAACCTGGAACCGAGCACGACAACCTCGGAACCAGGGTCACACCTTGCCCCGATGAGCTGAGCCCCAGACCAGGAGTCTCAAGAGGACTGTGAAGCATGAGAGAGGGAGGATTCCTGGAGGGTGCCATAGAAAAAATCAGCATGGAACCAAGAATGCCCTCCCTCATGGCACAGCCACTAGCCTGAGAAGAGCCCGATGCCCAGTGCACCGAGGGCCACAAGGATGACTCCAGCTCCAAAGTGAGATCCACTATTGGGGTTGGAGGGAGGGAAGCTGCTGTCGGAGTAATGGGCTTCAATACTTGGGTGGACGTCGAAGGAGGAGTGCATGTTGGAGTTGTGGAGATATACATTCACCTGAAAGAGGGAACGTGTGTTTCAACAGTTGAGAGAGACCTCTGGCCACAAGCAACTGGTCAACAAACCGCAACACATCTTGCTCAGAGAGGCTCCTGGTCGACCTCATAGAGAAACCTGAGGGCAATTCTGGCCTTTCTAGAAAAGGACTATATTGGCTACCAACAAATGGATCCAAGGAAGGAGAGTACTTGGTCTTGCTAATTCGAGAGGTGCAGAGCCCAGAACCGAGGATATCTGCACCAAAGAGAATGGTGTGAAAGTAGTCTGCACCGACGAATCAGCGCCATAAAAGTCGAAGGTGTCTGCACCGTAAAAGCGATTGTCTGCACCGATGGGTACAGTGCCATCGAGGAAGGTGTCTGCACCGGTAACAATGATGGTGCCAAAAAGGACTGCACTGAAGAGCATGTCAGTGCCGAAAGTGTCTGCACCATGGAGGACAGTAACGTCATACTCAGGGCCGAAGGGGATTGCACCAACGGTGCTGAAGGAGACTGTACATGCATGGACAGTGCCTGTAAGGGCTGCGACGGAACTGTTGGAGCCATAAGTGTCTGCATCAGGAACTACAGTGACAGTGTTGATAAGGAGGACATGGCTGGAGCAAGAATCAACTGGGGCAGTGCCATGCCTGGAGCCGAAAGGGTCACATGTAGTCATTTTCACCTTCTTTTGAGTCGACTCCCTGCAATCTCCAGAGGGAGACGAAGTGAGCGACCTCAATAAGAAAGAGGAAGAACACCTCTTATGGGGTTTAACAGGCGAGGTGAGCCCTCCAACCCAGAGACAGCCTCACAGAAAGGAGATTTGAGAAGACCTTTCAGGATTAACTTGTTCTTTCTCTCGTTAAGAGCCCTGGTCAAAAAAGTTCTACAAATCCCACACGGGGGATCCATAGTAAGGTGGGAGATATTCAAACAATAGACATATAAGTCATGGCCATTGGAAAGCGGTAACTTATGGCCGCAATCCTTACACTGTTTAAAACCAACACTGCTTTTCTTATCCGACATAATGATGTGGAGAAGAACAACAGTATCAAGAAGAAGAGGAAAGGCTACCCAAAAGGGTAAGAAGGATTACCAATGATGGTAATGAAGAATTACCTCAAAGGTAAGAAAAGGGTAATAAAGGGAAATAGACTAAAGGGAGAGAGTCTTAAGGATATGATAGGGTAGGAGAATAATGCAAGAAACTGTTTGAAAAACTTTAAAGTAGAAACAATATATAAACTTTCAAAAAAATTAAACACTTAGCTGAAGAGAGTGGCTTGACATGGCTGTACAGCAATGTGGCAAATGAGATCTGAGGTAACAGGCAGCAGAGCATTCTGGGTAGGACCTTGGATCAAGAGTTTTTGGCCAATGCGAGCTTGATATATGGCCGGCTCAGTTCCGAGGACAGAACAGATAACCCATCAGTAAGGAATGAACGAAGATTAACAACAACAGATCTAGGGTTCTAGGCTAGGGCAGCTTTCAGCTTTGTCCCAGTAATGGCAATGTCTTAAGACTATCCACTATGTTTCATAGTTTCATAATATAGTACTAGGCTATCTGCCCTGGGGCATTTGTAAGCCTAGCCATAGTGATGTGGCTTTTGCCACCCCATAAAATGGTACAAAAATGTACAGAATAAATCTAGAATACTGTGCCTCTGTCTAGTAGTGACACAGTGAAGGTCCCTTTACATAATAGAATTAGTTTACTGTGCCCCTGTCTAGCAGTGACACAGATGTGACCCCTGGGGTAAACTTATGATCTCCCATCCACTCATCAAGATTTTTCTTGAAGAGAGTCAGTGAGGGGCTCTGCCTAATATGAACTGGGATCCTGTTCCAAAGCATGGGAAGCCTCTGGGTTATGAATCTATCCCTCCAGCATGTCCTATTCATACTTGTGCCGAGGTTTAAGTCTTTAGCTCTCGTGGTCCGGATGGATTTGGATTTTTTGAGGTGGAGCATGTCCATCAGATTCTGATTGGACATGGCCTTGTACGTCAGGCAGAGATCACCTCTGAGCAGGCAGTATGCTACTGAATAGAGCTGAAGTTTCTTTAGTCTGGCAGAATAAGACATATGTTGGAGACCCTTGATCCTTTTGGTGAGGTACTTTTGTGGTCTCTCCAGCTGTTGCAAGTGCCGGGTGAGGTACATACCAAATGGGGCATTGTACTCAATCATGGGTCTGATGAGGGAGGAATATAGGGGTACAATGACATCCTTGGATCTGGATGTGAAACCCTTCATGATGAGGTGTGCAAGGTAGAATGTTTTTCTAACCACTTTGGCAACGTGGGTGTCAAATGAGAGGTCGCTGTCTATTTGGGTCCCTAGGTCTCTGATTACTTTTCCGTACTCAGTGGGTTGCTGTCTATGTGATAATTTGTGGGTACTTTGTTTTTCCAAAGGGATGACTATACATTTTTTGGCATTTAGTTTAAGGCCGTGACTACGGCACCAGTTGTCCGTTTCAGTGAGGCCTTTTTGTAGGATGTGTGTATCTGCTGGTGTATCGACTATGGCGCCTAGTTTGCAGTCATCTGTGAACTTTGTCAGCCACAGCCCTCCCATGTTTGCTTTAACATCTGAGAAATAAATGCCGAACAAGAGGGGTCCCAGGACAGATCCCTGTGGGACACCACTTGTGACTGGCTTTGAGTCTGACATTGCTCCAGCGAATTTAACTTTATGTGTTCTGTCCTTTAGCCAGTTTGCAACCCATCTAGTGACATAAGGGTTTACTTTTAAGCTGTTTAGCTTATCTATGATGCCTGAGCGGGGTATTGTGTCGAAGGCCTTAGCCAAGTCCAGGTATGCTGTATGGACTGCTTTGCCCTCATCAATGGCTCTAGTGACCGTTTCGAAAAAGTCAACCAGGTTTAAAAGGCAGGATCTGCCCTTTACAAAGCCGAACTGGGTGGGGTCAAGCATCTGTAGGTCACCTATGTCTCCGTTTATGAGTTCCATAATGATTATTTCCATAGCTTTGCAGACCAGGCTAGTCAAGCTTATGGGGCGGTAGTTTCCAGGGTCTGTAGAGGCACCCCCCCTTGTGGAGTGGGACCACTGTTGGTGTACGCCAGTGTTCAGGTACATATCCCGAAGTAAGGCTAAGGTTAAATAGCATTTTTATGTGTGGGTTTAGCTCCTCTTGGAGTTCACGTAACATGCACCCCGGGATACCATCAGGTCCCATTGATGCTGTGTTTTTTGCTTTGTTTAGGGCGGTTCTCACTTGGACATCTGAGATGACAGGGAGATTACATTCAGCTGGGATAAGTATTTCTTCTTTTGGGGGTGAAGGAGGCGAGAAATTTGCACTGAACCTGTCAGCCAGAATGTTAGCAATATCTGTGGGTTCAGTGTATTTTTTTTGTTGTGAACCAACTCTGAGCATATCTGAGGGTTTCCATCAGGTTTCTAACATAGCTGATGAAGGCTTTGTGGTTATCTTTAGTGTCCTTAGCGATTTTTCTCTCAAAGTTTGCCTTGGATGTTTTTATGAGAGAACGTAGTTTTCTGCTAATGTTGATCAGAGATGTCTTCCCTTCATGGGATTTCGCTCTGACGTACAGTAGCTTCCTTCTTTTGTTATACAATTTGTTTATGGCTGAGGTCCACCAGACAGGACGCTTACATTTGGTGGAGAGGGACTTGGATTTGTTTGGGATTGCATGATCCATGCATTCTTGGAGATGTCCATAGAAAGCATTTGTGAAGGATTCGGCATTGTGGGATGTGGTATCCACTGGCACAGTGGGCTTAAAGGATACCATCTCAGTCTTAAGAAGAGTGAAGTCTGCTTTTGAGATGTTTTTCACTGTGGTCTTTTGTGCTGAGGGTGGAGGTGGGATATGTATATCCAGGGTGATTAGTCTGTGGTCAGATCTCACTAGTGAGGGGTATACTTCCGGTTTGGAGCATTTTGTCCCCATGTTTGTGATGATCAGGTCCAGTATATTATCTCCCCTAGTGGGAGAGGTGACTAATTGTTCCAGTGCATTTGAATTTATGAATTCCAGGAACTTTTGGGCTAGGGTATTAGGGCTAGAATAATGTACCCAATCTATGTTTGGATAGTTGTATTTCTTATGTTATTAGACTTCCTGCATTCATGTGAACCACCCTCTCCTTATTTTTATGAGTTTGTTTTCAGTAGTTTCAGGTGTTTATGAATTTGGACTGAACATAAAAAAAAGACTGAACAGGAGTGACATATGTCCCATTCATTGTATGAATCACCTGGAAGAGGCATGTAGCCCATCAGCAACACAGCAGGCCAAGGACTCACAAATCTCCTTCCAGACATCCCTGTCTATAGCATCACATTCATAGCCATTCAGTAACTACTAAAACTTTTTTCAAAGTGATGGAAGTATCTCACTTAACATGCAGGTGATACTAACCAGTAATGCAAGTGGTTCCATTACTAGTTAGTACATTTGAAGGAGGCAAAATGTCCGCCTAAATCTTGTGTAATGTGGAGCAGTGTAAGATTGCTGACTTCTGTGTAAGCAATGATCAGCTTGTACTTCTCACTGTAGTCCAGTCTTTTTAGTCATGTTATCACCCCCATATTTTCACCCCAAGTAAGCAGGTCATATTAATTTTTCCTTCAAACACTGGTGAGATAAGTCTTTGCACTGCATACCATGGAATCACCAGTTGCTAGGACTTTACCAGTGCTTGCAGGGCACTGTGTAAATCTTAAGGATACGTGCTTCACTGGATATTTATTATTACTTATGTTAATATCTGTAATGTCCAATGTACAAATTCTCCTAAATGCTCTCATTCAGATCTTCAGCATAGGCAGTACATTGTGAAATTGGCATACGATATGGGCCAAGCCCTTTGTATATGCTTCAGAAATAAGTCTGTGTCACCACTGAATGCATGATGCATTGGCCCTGTCACAGATATGTCCAAACAATGTCTTTATGTCCTGTGCTCCTGGTGCTTATTTTTGTGCTCTTGTACCAGCTCCCATCTCTATATATAGTTCTAGTTAGCATTTTCTAAAGCAGAAATACTCTTTGTCATAAGCCTAAGGTCCATATTTAGATTATATTTGGTGCCAATATCTGTACCATAAAAAGACATAACATTAAGTCATACCTGTAACCAGGCCAGTCTGTTAGAGACATAGATTCCTGAAATGCTAGCCTTGGTGGCTTTGTCTGAGCATAAGAAATACAAATATGCACTTTCTTTGCACATTGAATATCCAGTCGTGCCACCATTGCCCTGATCACTATCTCCACAGCTGTCAAGAAGTATGCAGACATGATTTGATGTGGCCCATGTTTCACAATGACTGAAAAATAGCTGCATGGTAAATCTAGTCCACTGGAGTGGAGGCACTAACCCTAACAATACTGTCAGCCACCAAGGACCTGTTACATAGAGTAAACTGTAGAATCCCCTCAGTGATCCAAAACCATCCATGATAATGCCAAAGTTTATCCTATGTAGCAGACATGCTACTCCCTGGTAGCAGGTAAGCGGCAGTGGGAAAAGAAAGATGACAGAAAGAAGTCAAAGTAGTTATGGGAAGGACTAGTGCTTAGATGTTGATGGAGAATTAAGTGTATTAAACCCACTGATAAAAAGAAAAGAATATCAACATTATCAGAAGCTTCCTTTGCAGGCTGTCAGGATGTCATTAGGTTCGATACCCACCATAAATCTATTCATTCTCTAACATTCTGGCAAAGCAGTGCTGGACTAATAGCCATGCAGACAAAGCTAACCACACTGAATATATTTCATTAACCCATATGCATTCTGTTCAGATTTTCTCACTTTTTTGAGAGACGTATTTGCTCTCTTACAGGAAAATGTTCTTAGAATAAGACTTTGTATTAGTGTTTGTAATAAATGAGCTAGTCTCTCATCAGCCATTGTAAGGCTTTGTTTTCCTAGTGGCTTCACCAATTCATGTCATTTATTTCCTTATTCAGCTTTTGCATCATAGCCTGTAATTATTATCTCTATACAGTTAATCTCTCGAGTCTCTCAGCACTTCCTCTCTCTTTCATTTTGCATCCAGAGGTTGTGCACCGCTCAGAGAGTTGTATCTCTTTCCAATTCCTCTTCCTTTGATAAATCTGTATCACACAATATAAAATGAATTACTAGAAAACCACCTGGTCAGTAAAGTTTGTCTGGAAGCCATAAGTCTTCTGTGGTTGAAAGATTTGCTCAAAGGTTTGGCTCAAGTCCTATTCATTTCTTTACAGCAGAATAAATTAAAAAGCTCCATGACAAAGGAATTGCCACTGTTAGCCCAAGCACAAGTTCTATAACTGTTTTAATCTTTAACCTATTACTTCTGCACAATAGTCAGATAATTATTTTACCATTCCCTGCTTCACAAATAATGCATATATTACATCATAGGAGCACTTTTAAAACGCGAATATCTAAGGTAACCAAAGAAAAGCAAACATAGTCAGTGTGTGTTATACAAGTAAATTAATGCACGCTATTCTATATTTTTCATTTTGATTGTTTAATAACAGTTAAAAGTTCAAATATTTTCACTACTCATTCATTTCTTTTTTCCCATTAATATCTGCCACTCCTACTATTATAGCCATATTGCCTTAAAGCAGCCAACAAACAGCTGAACAAATAATATATAATTGTTTGCTGCGAGGAATGTAGCCCCTCTTGCATTTGTATTTAGTGTAGTGTGTGGCTGCAGAAATGAAGAAACTACATAGTTTGTAAAATGTTCTGTTAGTTTTGTTTTCCATTATTAGCTCCATCTGTCAGTTGATCTGTCTGAATGGAATAAATCTGTCAGTTAGAATCAGTCCTTTAATGCAACAATACTAATTGATGGCCCTTTTCCAGAATAAAATAATTACACCATTTTCCATATCTAGTGAAAGAATAATAAATACTGTCTGAGTCAGGCCTTGCTTTGTTTTGAAGTTTTGGGGATTGACATTCTGCTTTTGAATATATCACATAAAGATGCATAAGACCTACAGAGCACAATAGCTAAAAGGTCTGCAGGGGAAACTGTGCTATCCAACAGGCCAGTGTGTATTAGCATAGCCAGTTTTAGGCATAGGCCAAGTAGGCAGTCGCCTACGGTGCCGCTGTAGCAGGGGCACTTTTCCAGTATTTATTTTTTTTTTGTAGTAAAGAAATGATTTCTTTAAAATATGTTGAATGAAAACAGGAAAACTGAAGAGTAAGACAAACTGTGAGAAAAGGGAAGGAAAAAGTAATCTGGATGGTATAGGTAGACCAGGATGGGGGCACCAGGTGGTGTGAGGAGGGGGTGCTGTGAAGTCCTTTTGCCTAGGGCACCAATAGACCAAAGCTCAGCCTGTGTACTAGATGAACACTAGGCATAAGGTTATTTGACATGATTGCTGTCAGAGCAAATGCAAAAGATACTACGGACTGCACTTTATCTGTGTGAGAGCTGACTAGCTCTCATATTTACAAATATACATAAGCAGAGAAATGCTGGTTTTTAGGATTATGCTCTGTACAGAAATATGATTTGTTGGTAGAAAAAGTTGTTTTGGTGCACACTGTCTACAAAAGTGACAGTGAAAGTATAGTGTGATACTCATGTAATATCGCTATACTGTTTGTGTAACATTTTTACAACAGGCTGATATTCCCTCCCCAACAACACTTTTTTGTAGTGTCATACAAGGGAAGTGGAGGGCTAGGGTGGTGCTGCCCTCCCCCTGCAAACAATAACAAAAGTAGCATCACTACATGCTAACATATTGTTGTGGTGCCCTTGTGCTTTGGTAGTATTCCCAAAATACAGCTACGTACATTTGTTACATATCTGCATTATACACCTTGACAAAATAAGAGAGAGAGAGATGGCAACAGAGAAGCATCTCACCCTAACTACTCTGTCCCTTTTTTTAATAATGCAAAGCCTAGTTGATCTCAAGTGTTGCATTCCTTCTTTCATAGTTAAAATACCTTCTGTGTCCAACTTATGCATTTAATTTTTTTGTTGCTGTGTTAATTCCACCAGTCTTGTTGAGGCTTGCATCAGTTTGTTGACACCCTTTGGAAAAATAAATACTATGCTTCATTTCCTTGACTCTACTACTGTCCTCTACATTTCATATAATTTACATATATTTTATTAAAAGTTTTCTTATCATTATTTCTACTTGAGAGTAATATGATAATGTCTGTTATAAGCCATGAGGGTATCTTTGAGCACAGAGATCCTGTTCTTCCTCATGCTGTACTGCTGACCTTGGTTCAGGAATATGGCTAAGATGAGAAGAGAGGTGTACCTCGCAACTGTCCAGATTTTCACAGAATGCCCATATTTGTGCCTCACATATGGTCCTCATAAACATGTGGCTTTTTATGAATCATCGAGGCTTGAAGTCACTAAGAAATGACAGACACTGAGTTTCAGACTTCACATCCTTCATAAAATGCATTCTAATGAAAAAACCTGTTATTCTAGCAACTTCCTACATTTATAAAATCGGCTCCTGATTTTAGGGACTCTGTCCCCTATTATTTTTTACTTTGCCTGGAATTCTTGGACTAAGAGGTTGAGAGGTATACCTGCATGACAGCTTTTCACAACAGATTCAGTAATATACTACCCTTTGGTTAATAATACCCCCTCAAAACCAACACCTTGGTAACGAAACATCTGGTGAAAAGTAGCATTTGTGTAGGCCACACAACTAGATTCACTAGGATTAATCATGTGGTGTTTAGTCAATGTGCAATTAATTATAACAAAGATGTCTAAAGACCCAAACATAGAACGTTTTTTTCCAGGAGGAAGCTCTCCTTGCATATCTTGATGCTGCTTGATGATGGGGCAAGCCCTGGTACCATGATCTCTAATACACCTGCTCTTGAGGTCACATAAACTCAAGACAAGAGGAATAAGGTGGCAAACAAATTAAAATTCTCTCTCTCTCTCTCTCTCGCTCTCTCTCTCTCTTCTCTCTCAGTTCTCTAATGCCACAGTGTAGTCAATGCATGATTAAGACAGTCCCAGTTTAGTGAAACATTGACTTCAGGAAAGCTGTGACTTTACCAGTTTGATATTACCAGATTCATTGTTCCAGGCAGTGAATACTCACAGATTTCATGACATAACCACATGCTATTGCATCCATTTGCTGTGCTGATGTCACTATATTTCTCGTCCCATGAACTCCAGAAGAGACAATCCTAACTTTCAATAAAATTATATAATCATACTTTAGACTACACACCTAGCAAACACATCACATCATTCTTCCTAGAAGCTGGAAAAGGAACATTAGCTGTCTGAAAAGGAGATTAAAAACACACACGCAAAGGGTTGTCATACCCCTTCTGTCCTGTATAATATATGCATACACAGGTTCTTAGATATTTATTAATAGGGCAAGTAATGAAAGTCCTTAATTGCTCATTGTTTTGCCTCTTCTGGACTGCGTTTAGGGTGTTGCCTTCCAGAAATGTGCCTCAGAATTTAACATAGACAAAGGTGCATTACTTCAGTAACATAGCATGGCTTAACTTCTGCTGTTGAAACAACTCAATGTGTACCTTATAATAACACTGGGAATCCACGTAGTGTTATCACATGGCTTATTCAGTTTTAGATAAATAAATAAGAACTCCTTCTGTATCCTACTTGCTTTGTAATCAGTTTTATTTTTTATATGCTGCATTCTGCTCCTGGGAATCTTGGCATGATTTTGCACTTGCTCATATTGAAGTCTAGTTGCAGTGTTTTAACACACCCTTGCACCTCACAAATGTTTGCCCTGGACCCAGTCTGCTTTCACTCTCATGTGGTGTAATACACTGCAATTTCTTCTGTCTTTTCAATAAAGCATACTTTTGACACTTTTGGACTGTATTGGCAAATATATCTAAGACAACTATCTTACATACTGACCCGTATAGCATATTATTATTCATTGTGTCTTCCATGGACCAAGACCTGCTCGCAGCTGTTTTTTTTTTTAATCTAATCTTTAATGTAATTTACCGACTCTGGTTCTGCTTCCTTGTTATCAATCATACTTATGATTCAGTTATAATATATGGTGCTAAAGGCCATACCGAAATTTAGGAAGACCACATTTCGAACACTACTCTGACCGATTCTTATTTGGTACCTTCTCAGGAACTTCAAGCAGGCTGAATATATGCTAGGTTTTTATGGCTGCTTGAGTGGATGACTTTCATGTTTATGATTCAATTAATAATATAAGGTGCCAAAGGCCATACTGAAATTTAGGAAGACCACATTTCGAGCACCACTCTGACCGATTCTTATTTGGTACCTTTTCAGCAAGTTCAAGTGGGCTGAATGAATGCTAGGTTTTTATGGCTGCTTGAGTGTATGACTTTTTTTTTTTAGTCTCCTTTTGCTGAACTATCTCCATCTACCAGCCTAGTACCAGATGATTTTGATTTGGGGAGGTAATTTGGAAAGCTTGGAAAGCTTTATTACATATATTAATGGCACCACTACGTTCTTGATGTTAACTAGTACTGTTTCACAAAATAGGATTGAGTTTCTGGATGTCCTAATGAACAAGGAAGATGGGATGCTAACAACAGAGATTTATAGGAAACCCTGTAGGAAGATTGCTATTCTACACAGAGATAGCATGCACCCTCCACGTGTACATAAGAATATTATTAAAAATCAGGCTATGCGACATTCTCATCTAATTAGTAATGACTCTTTGTTCTCTGAGGCTATCATAGGAATGGAAAAAGAGTTTATGAAGAGGGGTTACCATAGGAGAGATCTTATAGGGTTGCATGAAGTTGAACGTAATGAAGTAGGTCTACCCTATATTAAGAGAAATAATTCATTGCGGATACGAGAGAAGAGAGGACAAGAAAAGAGAAGGATAGTCATTCCCTATACTAACAACAATAGCTCTGTTGTGAATATTATTAAGAAACATTGGGGAATTCTACAGCTAGATGATAATATCAAGAGCCTAGTGGGTACTAATCCTGGCTTTAGTTACAGAAACACCAATTCACTTAAAAGACTTCTTTGCTATGAAAAGAAAGGGATATATAGAATTACTTCCCAAAGAAAAGGAACATATGCCTGTCATAATTGCAATCATTGTGGCTTCATCATGAACTCTAATATGTTTATACACCCAGACACTGGGGTAAAATATGAGTTCAATAACTATGCAGATTGTAAATCCAGGAATGTAGTCTATCTTGGTCAGTGTAAAAAATGCCAATGTTTCTATGTTGGCAAGACCAACAGGACACTTAGGGAATGGATAAGGGAGCATGTGTATGCTATCCATAGGGAAAATGAGATGAATGCTTTGGCTAATCATGTCATCATCACACCATCATTACAACATGATACAACACATGTTTTTAACTTCATGGTTCTAGAACATATATATGCTACAGAGAGGTTAGGAAGTATTCGGAATGGTACTGAGAAGGAGGAAGCTAGATGGATTATAAAATTGGCAGCTGATAAGGGACATGGCCTCAATGATAAATTTTCATTGAGACCTTTTTTAATAGATAAACCATTCAGACGTTAGTACATTTTTATGACATACAATGTCATTTTATTAGTATAACTTTGTATATTTTTATATAGATGTTTTTGTACATTGGCATTTATAGCAATGCGTTTTAATACATATGTATATTTTTCATTATATTTTATATAGTTGAAGTATTTTGCTTCTATTTTGCACCAATAGCTTTGTCTCTTATTGTTATGTATCTTGCAATTGTATTATTATAGGTGCATTACATTTATATAACCACTTTTGAAAGTATGTGTTGATATTAAGTCTGATGAAGCATCCTGAGAGACTTGAAAGCGCTCACTACTTCCAAATAAAATAATGATTTTATAGTATTTTACTTGGGATTTATTATTGCTTTTCACCTGGTTTGCTTGTATCTACCTCTTATTTGGTCTAGTACCAGATGCCTTGGATTCCTCAAACAATCTCTTCATCTAACATTTCAGGACACTACCAACAAGGTGTGGAACCTGCAGTAACTCTGTATTTTCCCGCTAGGTGAAGAAGAGTATTCATTGCAAGTGTGTAATAAAAAGCACAATTCTGCAAAACAACAACGGGGCATCCACTATTAACCTCTTGTTCTGAACCTGCTTGCCATCTGTACCTTTACCCTATGCCCAGAACCTACTTTTCCACACAGACACACTCACACATACAGAAGTGCAGTTGATAATTAGAGGTGTGACCCTTTTCTATTTGGACAGTTCTTATTGATATTAATGCAATAATAATTGCTTAGTTTACCAGTGGGTGGTTTGGCTTGCCCAGAATGGTCATTAGCATGATTACTCCCATACATACAATTTACAAGATGGTTGTCACAAGGCTAATTTCCTATGGAGGTAGTGGGCTTACCACCTCATAGAGATAATAATGGGAGCATAGCCAGTGGGGCATTGTATGGATCACTGAGTTAAGTAAAAATCAGCCTAACATGAGTTCATAATGGCCTCTGAGACAAAAAAAAAAAAAAAAAAAAAAAAAGAAAACTCATCATATTTCAGGTGTAAACAGGCTTCCTACCTCAGCAGTCCTAAATAATTTTAGAGGCATATAAACTTACTTAATGAAAGGAATAAAAACAGCATACTCATTCACTTTAATTTCAATGGTTGTCTCTGTACTGATCTGGCACTATTGTTTATATATTTGTCTCACATCTCTAACCATCCTCAGCATTCTGATCCCTCATTTGACCACCTGATACCCCTCAATTATATGCACCCTTTCTTTTTTTCATATAGTTTCCTTATGTGTAATATTTAAATTCCGTAAGAAGCTCCTTAGTTTGGGTTTAAAAAAACAGATATTCTTCATATTATACTCACATGAAGTTAACCTTAAATTTATTGTACTTTTGGTTGCATCCATCCATCTTTAACCCCTTTTTCCCATTTTACACATGGGGTCGGGGTGTCACTTCAGCAGTGACAATCATCCCAAGTCAAGGTTTACACAGCCGAGTGGCTAGCCCTGCCACAGTTTCAGTTGCATATTTAACTTCTCATCTCAACTGTTTCATTTATTACACTTTGATAACTAGGTAGATCCTTTTGTGACAAAGGCCATGGTACGGGGAAACCTGAGTTACAGTACTATAGCATAGGCATTACATACAAGCAGATAACAAAACAAAAAATATGAAATAAAGAAAAGCTTAAATATAACTAATAAAGGCCATGTAAACATTGAAAACACAAAGTTCCCGAACCTTGTTGCTGCTACACTGAAGGAACAAAAGTCATCTCTTTTATGCATTCTGATCGCTGTTAAAAGTCTCCTGGTTCTGGGCATAAAAATTAATACAATCCTGCATTGTTTACTAATCAGATTTTACTGTGTTCTAATCTGCAAATTGTGACATGTTTTCTAGAATATGGCCAAAATAATGGCACAGTAACGCATTTCTTTCAACTCACTCTGTAATCTAGCATATATGTGATAAGCCCCTTCAGGATTTTCAATTTCAGTCTGTTAAAAAGAGTTCATAACCATTCTTTGTTGCAGAAGATTTAGAAGCAGAAAATCATTTCCCATGTTACTGTGGGAAAGGGAGTAAAACAGTCCTTCATTTTATATCAAACACTCCTCCCACACTTCTTGTTAGGTTTTTGCTATAGTATTGTTGAGATAGTCAGCAAAGTGTATATACTGGTCCAGACATGTTTTAAGGTATGCTAAGCCTCAGTTAAGACTCCAGATACTGTTTGTATCTTTAAAAGGAAAGTGGAGTCCTGCTTAGCTCCCATTTTCCCTAACAAATAAAAATATCTGGCAATCTGTAATCCACAACGCGAGCTGTTGCAGTTGCATTTAAAGCTAGGTTCCATACACGAAGGTTCAGGTGAGACACTTAGGATCATGCCATCCTGTCTGTTGTATTATGTTATTACCAAGATACTTCTCTCTTATGCCAATAGCATAAATGGTAAACAAAGACAACCCAGGTGCAGACCCTTGTAAAATGCAAATTATACCATGATCCCCCCAAAACGTGCACGCTGATTGGCCAGCGTGCCCATTGTAAATCGAGTTATACTAATGGAAAAAGGTCCGGTCGCCCGGACTTTTTTCCATTAGTATAACTCGTTTTTTAAAAACACTGTCTCGCTATGTTAAATGGGTTTAACATAGCGAGACAGCTTTAAAATAAGCAACGGACATCTCCGTTGCTTATTTTAAAACTGTCTCGCTATGTTAAACCCATTTAACATAGCTATAAAAAGCAACGGAGATCTTGCTTTCTCCGTTGCTTTTGCCCACAGCTCTGATGTACTGCGCAGGCGCGCAGTACATCAGAACTGCCGCGGATGCCAGACATCTGCGGAAGGGCAGCAAACAGGCATTATAATATGCCATTATTTAAGAGAATTAATAGTTTCTTTTCTTAAATAATGTCATGGTATAATAGCAATAACCCACTTCTGGGTGTGGGTAATGCTAAATTTACCCACGGTTGGCTTTGTTTGGTCCCTCGGGACCAAACCACACCAACCGTGGGTAAATTTAGCATTACCCACACCCAGGCGTGGGTTATTGCTATAACAACCCCAGTAGTAGGAATGATATTGCACAGACACACTAAATTCTCTGAATGGGCCCATGTAGGTAATTTTAAAGCCAGCTATGAGCAGTGTGTTACTAAAATGAAGAACTTGCATCTTAAAAAGAGAGCATCATGACTGACAATTTAAAACATTTCTGATAGGTCAAAGTGAAGTGGTTCTTCACTTGTCACAATCAGTCTTCAAAGACTATGATCAATAAGACTGAGGCCTATAGCTACCCAGCCTATGTCCTATCCTGAAGCTAAGTTCTGACTTAGAAAACAGGCCTTAAAATCCTAGAAAAAAGTGGGCAGTTGTTGGAACATCATTTTCTGGAAGATTTTTGCCACATGAGAGGAAAGAGAAGAGAGAAAGGTCAGTAGGAGCTTTTGATTCCTTATTGCCTCCTTTATAGATGACAGCCTTCCAAGCTGAAAAGAAAAGAAACTACCCACTCTATGAAGAAAATTTTAATAATCTGTATAACTGGAACAGAAAATGGTTGAGCAGCTGACCTTGCCATCCAGGGGGGACCATCAGGTGAACCCTGAACATTCACTCTTGCTCTCCTTAAACAATCGCTCATAACTAGCACAGTTGGTAACATGACAGGTAGAAGAAAATCACTACTATGTGACAAATGTCATCATATAAAAGGCTGACAGTGGAAATCCTTAGTCAAGCAGCAAATTTGTTTAGTATGTTGGTTAAGAGTGGCGGCTGGTGACTTCAAATCAAAGGAGGGCTGCAGGAGACAGCTGAATGGTTGGGGTCAAGGGAAGGGGTGTGGTCAACTAGAAAGGGGAGGGGCTAAAACCACAAAAACTAACTTTAATTAAATACGCTGCCCTGGGTGGCAAACCATCATTATGAGAGTCCAATCAAGACAAAAATAAGTGTAGAAGAATAAAAATATTTCAATGCATTGGCTGCATGACAGCTTACTTAATATCTAGATGGAATCAAAAGGTTGTGAGGCATGAAAAAATAAATTACTTTTTAAATACATTACTGGAATGCCAGTCAAAATCAAGTATAAGAAAAACCAGAAGCACTCAACACAAACCACTTCTCCTTGCACTGCAGTTCTAATTATAATTTATATTCAGCTTTATTAAAGTACCAAGTAACATGCTGAAAGTAGAAATCTCTGTGATGCCCCCACTTGTAAAATGTTTCTTATCCAAAAAAGACCTGCTGCCTGACAACTATCTACTTGTTTCATGGGGAAAACATGATCAAAGTAAAAAATGAAAAGCAAACAAGAAACAAGCTCAAGATACATTGCTGAAAGGATTACTGTACAGGTTATGGACCACACATGATTGGCATTCTGTTTAGTTTACGGGTAAAGTCTGTAGAGATGACTGGAAGTCTCCAACAAGTGTAATGAGCTTTTTAAAATAATGGAATCCTGTCCTTTAATACCCAAGGCTTATACATTATCTAGTCAAGTATTCTCTGCATGGCAACAACAGAAAGGCTTTCAATGTTGGCAATTCTTTAACAGTATGCTTATTAAAGCTTACTTGCATCTTACAATCTCAGACAAGCTTACCTTATGGTCATTAAAGCATTGCTACTTAAACACAGAGCAACAGGCACTTTCTGAGTAATAAGCATAAATCTGAGTAATAAGCATAAATCAACAGTACAAAAATATGACAGAAACCAGACCATTCTGCAAAATCAAGGACAGATGAAAAGCCACTGTAGTACTTGTGTCTACCTTGGATGGGGGACACACTGCACATTTACACTGCATAACTACTCCTTGCCTTGCTTGGACACATCCAGAGTCACTACATGGGGGAGTGGGGTGCAACAAGTATGTCACAATTTGAAATGTCTCTGGCTGACTGTGATGGCCCTGACACATTTGTCATACCTCTCAACCTCAGAACAAGAAATCTGGACAAAGCCATACACAGAAGTGGGACAAAGGCCCAAAAATAAGGACAATTTTTAAATATTGCTCTAATAAACTTAGAAAGATAATAGAATAGGTCTTGCATTAGTATGAATTTTCTGAAGGGTATACAATCTGAAACTCAAATGTCTGTCATTATTTTCTAACTTTAGTCTTTAGTGATTTGCCACTAATTTGCCAAAAAACACAATTTTATGAAAAATGGACCAAAAATGTGATGCAAAAATATAAAATAGCCACACAATACAGCTGGGAACCTGTCAAAGAAGGGGCACTTTAATATTAGTACTGCTAACTTGAGCATCTGACAAAATAAAAGAATCTACATGCATTTCAAGTAATCTATAACTTTGATTATTACAGTTATTTCTTAATTGTAAACCCTCCATGTTTTCTTCCAAAATTGCTATTTTGCGGAGGGATTATTAGGGGGAAGAGCAACATTTTGAGACAAAATCGGGGACAGTTGAGAGGTTGGCTATGCCTAATTCTATAAAGCAATTTATTTGCATGTACCTCTCAACCTGTTAATGCAGTAAATCTGAACAAGGCCAAATATATTGGGGGAACATATAAACAGTACTAAAAATTGCTCTTGTATAAATTGAGACGGTTGATAGAATAACAGTTCTTACTTTAGCATGCATTTTTCTGAAGGTTATGAAGTCTGAAACTCAGTGTATCATTATTTAGTGACTTAATTCCTAAATGATTTGCCAGAAAACTACAAATTTTATGAAGAACAAACCAAAAATAAGAAGCAAAAATCTATTCATTCTTTGAAAATCTGGACAGTTGGGAGGTATAGTTCAGCTGGGCCTGTCTGAGTTTGCTGCCCTTCCCCCCTGACAAAATCATGGTTGAATGGAGCCTCTGCAGCCATTCCAATGAACCATTACTTGGCTATTTCACTCCATTTACCATAAACACTAATGTGCATACTGCTTTACTTCTATGATGAGTTGGACTTCATTTGAAAGTTTTATTTTGTATTTTACAGCACAAACACTAAGTAATCTGCTAAACAAAGCAATGCAGTCTCACAATGAAAACTTAGCATTAAAACTTCTCTGCCCTTGAAACTCACACTCATTGAAACAGCATTGAAACCCACATTCAAAGAAAATACATTTTGCCAGTGGCAGATAAAGATTAATTTTGGGCTGTTTTCAAATCATAGGCCCCTTGCATATGAAACATACATGTGCTCTTTGATACATCTTCCTCATTGTACTAAATTATATTCCTTGTACAATACAGTACAGTTGTTAGAGGGCGTTTTAAATTTGTTGTGAACATTTTTCCAGTAAGCAATGAAACAAAACGCATGCACCCGTAATGGCAAAACTGCCCAGTTCAGAACATTTATCATAAAAGTCTACTCAAACTTCCACAGTCCACCATTATCAGTAAATATTCACAATTCTACAGTCCACCATTATCAGTAAATATGCACAATTCTACAGTCCATTATCAGTAAATATGCACATTTCTACAGTCCATTATCAGTAAATATGCACAATCTCTGAAGAAGTAAAAGTCATCTAAATAATTCCACATTAAAGAAATCTGTAACTAATGAAGAGGTTGCTGCTAGCAAACACCTTTATATTTCATGGTTTCATCGAAAAATAAAGTGTCTGTTGCCCCTCAGGAATAAATTGCCTATATTACATTAAAAAAATGATAAGCTAGTAATATTGCAAGAGGAAATGGACGGCAAACTGATAACAGACTCATAGTTAGTATCTTCACCAAGGAGAACATTCTCAGCATGGCAGCATCCACCCCTTGTGGGAGTAGAACCCACAGCCTTCTGCATCAAAAGCAAGTACACAACCTGTTGTGCTATTAACAAGGCAAGCCAACTTCATTTAAGCAACACTAAACTTCTGTTCCCCTGCAGCTCTCAGCTCCTTGTAAAATCTACTCAATACTCAACTGCATCTCAACTTCGCAGCACAAGAAAACTGGAAAAAGCCAAAATGTATTGGGGGGGGGGTCAAAAGCCCAAAAACCAGGGACACATTAAACATTGCTTGTATAATCTTGGAAAGTTGCTAGAATAAAATGCTGTGTTACCACCATACATTTTACTGCCAAGGTCCCTGTGCAAAACAGTCAGAGCAACATACCACTACACCAAATCAGCTGCTTTGTGAAAGAGAAATGCTGCGTTACCACCATAAATTTTACTGCCAAGGTCCCTGTGCATAACAGTCAGAGCAACGTACCACTATGCCAAATCAGCTGCTTTGTAAAAGAGAGGAAGACTGAAACTTAAATGGCCATCATTTAGTGAATTCAGTTCTCACCATAGCTGTCAACCTCTTAGTACAAAACACCTGGACAAACCCAGTAATGAGGGAATACAGCCCTCAGACATATTCAGTGAATTCAGTTCTTGCCATAGCTGTCAACCTTAGCACAAAAAACCTGAACGAAGCCAATAATGGGGGAATACAGTCCCAAAAATAGGGACAAATTTCAAATATTCATCTTATAAACTTAGAAAATTGCTAGAATAAAAGGTTGTGTTACTATGTATTTTCTGAAGAACATGAAGTCTGAAATTCAAATGCCTGTCAATTTTACTGCTGACAGAACAAAAACAATTTTCAGTAGAGACCCAGGGAGAAATACTGCAGACACGTCTTTGTAAAATGACAGGGCACCAGAGAAAATCCACACAAACACAGGGAGAAGATGCAGACTCCACACAGAAGGCACCCCAGCCAAGAATCAAACCAGAAAACCTATAGCTGTGAGGCAACAATACTACCACTGCACCATCAAATATGCAAAGAATTAAACATTCAGAAACCTGAAGTCTGAAATTCAAATGCCTGTCAATTTTATTTAACATTTGTTAATTAGGACAGTCTGACTTGGAACAAAAAAAAAATTTCAGCAGAGGCCCAGGAAGAAATAATGCAGACATGTCTTTGTAACATGGGAGGACACAAAAGCAAACCCACACAAACACAGGGAGAAGATACAGACCCCACAAAGAAGGCACCCCAGCCAAAAATCAAACCTGTGGACCTGCAGCTGTGAGGCAACAATGCTACCACTGCACCATCAAATATCATGCATTGCAACATTTACAAACCACAGATATTATGAGGAACAGATCAGATCAAATATGAGGCAAAAATCTGCAATTTTTTTTACAAATGGTGGTGGGTAGGGAATTCAGGTCTTTAACACCTGCATACAAGGTACAGGTTTCAAGCCTGAGGTATTTCCTACCACACACACACACCTGTAGTAGCAAACCACAAAAACTAAATATACTGCCCTGGGTGCCAAACCGTCATTATGAGAGTCCAATCAAGACAAAATGAAGTGTAGAAGAATAAAAATATCTCAATGCATTGGCTGCATGACAGCTTAATATCTAGATGGAAACAAAAAAGGTTGTGAGGCATAAAAAAATAACTTACTTTTTTTTAAATACATTAATGGAATGCCAGTCAAAATCAAGTATAAGAAAAACAAGCAGCACTCAACTCAAACTACTTCTTGCACTACAGTTCTAATTATAAAATATAAATTATAATTAGAACTGCAGTGCAAGAAGTGGGTTTACTCAGCAACTATATTGTTTAGTCATTTTATTTGTTTTCATCTTAATAGCAGACATTTCTTTATGACATACAGCTTTGACAGTATTTCTATAAGGGAAGCTGTAGTCTCATTTTTCAAGTTCTTTGTAGTCATTTTCCTGGCTGTTAGTAAGTTACATAGAAGTCTGATTTGGAACATTAAACAACGCAAACGGTTTACTTTATACAAATTTATAAAACCACACTGCTTGAGGGAAATATTTGTAGGTACTGCACAAGTATGTCCTCAATAAGTAATGTTAAGGTTTCAGTTACAGAGCACTGTACTCTTGCACTCTGGTGTGAAATATGATGCATGAACATAAAAAACAGCGTTTGTACCCATTATCATTCCCCTCACAAAAATAAAGCAGCTCTGTAAGTCAATGAGTCAGCCATACACCCATCAGGGAGCCAAAGAGTATACTTATTTTAGTTCTTCACTCTGTTCTTCTAACTTCTTTTCTGTCTTCCTTCTTCTTTCTTCAGTTCTTCTTGACTTCTGTTCTGTTCTTTCTTATCTTCACTGTCTTCAGCACAGGGTGCACAGCAAGTCAGCAACAGCACAGCTGACAAAATAGTATACCGGCGCCCAAATAAAAAAAAAAAAATAAAATGCAATCACAAATTAAAAGAAAATTATTAATAAAAGAAATCCCGTGTGACTGTGACAGTCACGATCGATCCACAAGGCAAGCCCACAATTGAGTATCTGATTGATTCTCGCTCTTTTCCCAACACATAAAGCCCAGGAAGAGAGCGACAACCAATCAGCATCATTTAACCCAGCAAGCACGTCATGACGTGCCTGCGGACGTCGCAGTCCGAGCCCCTTCCAATTCTATGCGGTTTGGAACCGCATAGACTTCTGGGCATCACAATGATGCCTTAATTACTCCCCTGGGCTGCAATAAAAACAAAAAAAAAAATCTATTTAAAACCGCCGCAACCTGAGGTGGTTAAAGTGCGCATGCGCGTACTTCCGAGTCGCGGACTCGGAGAGACCAACAATTTTCATTTAAAACAAAAAAATACATCTCTGCTGCAAAAAAGGTACTTTATTTACATTTTCTTTTTTAAAGCTGAGGGGGCTGCAGTCCGGCAGTCCGATGCCACGAGCCGCCCCTGACAAGGGGAAACAGTCAGAATGAGATGAACACTGGTACATGCAGATGGCCCATTCAAGGGTTCATATCCTCTTCTCCAAATAAATTTGCTTACATTTTTCTAAAACAATTTCATGTTAGCCATCATGGATGTTCTGATTTATAGAATTATTCCCATACAGCTCTGGAACCTCAGATTTGCACATATTTTCCAAATGCCTGTATCTCTGCAGAATTTTATTAGTGTTCTCATTCATGTGTTTATTCCAGGCCTTGTCATTTTGTGCGATTAGGGATTTCAGCTGTGAAGAGACCCTCTGATAGGGTCTCATATGACTCTGACCTTATTTGTAAGTGACTAGTCTGCTTAAGGTTAATGAAAACGTACTGATTATGTAACAAAGCTATATAAGTGTGTGGCCAGTTTTAACAGGAACTAAATCAATAAAAGAAAGTAGAACATTAAGGAAATTAACCCTAGGATGAACTGTGATATGAGCATTTCTGTTAATGACAAAGGTTGGTGAATAGTTAATAAAGGAATCATTAATACTGTAATTTGCTGATTTTCAAATAAAGAGGACAGGCTCCCTGGGGAAGCCTGGACATGTTGCATGGGACACCCAAGCCAGACTGAAAGCATTGTGTGGTTAAAATGTTAACTGTCTTGTGTTGTTTTCATATATAGGATCAGGCTAAAACAAAAGAATAACACTCAACAAATAGGTATATATATGACTTCAGTGCAACAGTAACTAAATACTATACTAAGACACATTTTAGGTCATTTCCAGTTTGTACGTGTTTGGGGGCAGTCAATTTTGGTTGAGGGGATCAAATGTACCTACTTTTTGATATCAAAGGAAGAATCAAGGGCTTTTCTGTAGTTTGAGGAAGCTTCAATATAACATAAATGGAGAACCTATGTGCCAAATGATTTAACCTTGGAGGTGTGTCAGCCAACACCCTGTTGAATATATGTTATTGCTCTCATTATTACATGTGCTGAGATTGCATTTGTCTGAAAATATGAGTGGAACGCTGCTCCTGTCTCAAACCTAAAGACTTAAAACAATAATCATATATTGTATGGTATACATGGATTCAACTAGTTTTGTTCCAAGTCACCATGAAAGGGATACTATATGAAGTGTTCTGGCCCTAGTATTCTAGGGCCATAAAAATAAAGTACTTTTGATAGTCTTTTGTAGAGATGTTAACAGGAGTTTAATAAAGCAACTTGAGGATATCTGTTTGCTATCTTGGAGAACTTTCCATTAAGAAAAGAGTTTATCAGAATGCTTGAAGCACTCTATTATGGCACCAGTTCTTGTTTAAAGTTAGGACTTTATCTCGTCCTCATATAACATTATGAGGTGTACAAAGCAGGGACACCCTAAACCCCTGATATTTATCCTTGCAGAAGAGCCTGTGTCACAGATGAACATTTCTGTTTCTCATTGGTCCATTTGCAAGCAGGAAATGTGTTTCTTACCCTCCCCTTCCCATTAGTTACCTTACTGCAAGCATGGACAAAACTGCAGCAGCTTTTCTAAAATCTAAAAGTGTTTCTAAAATTTCAGGTTTTCATATTAATAATGCTATTGGGAAGGGACTCATGGTCATGGTCTTGTAAGATGAATTACAGTTGAAAGCCCTCCAGGTGTAGCATCTCTAAGCCACTGAGGACCTGATCATTTTGGGCCCCCCCCCCCACTTGCGTGAGCAAGGAATCCTCTCACTCCAGCTAAAAGCAAAGAAAACTCTAACCAGCAATCATCCAAAAATAGACTGCAGCCCCTGGTTTAACTGCAGGAACCTTGTTGTTGCCACTTGTGTAGTAGCCACTGAGGACCTGATCGCTTTGGGTCCCCCCCCCCCACTTGTGTGAGCAAGGAATCCTCTCACTCCAGCTAAAAGCAAAGAAAACTCTAACCAGCAATCATCCAAAAATAGACTGCAGCCTCTAGTTTAACTCCAGGAACCTTGTTGTTGCCGCCTGTGTAGTGTAGGTGCCAGCTTTTGTAACTACTGTTATGCCTTGTTAAAATCTGTTACAGTCAGCTAGAGTGCATACCCCAGGGGCAATAGCTGCAAACCTTCTTCCTCTTAGCCCACCCTACCCCTTTCATTCTGTTTCACTGTTGACAATTTGTTATATGTGAAGGTATTTATCTCCTCTTAATAGTCATAGCCTTCAGTCTCTCCTCTTCAATACTTGTTCTTCACTAAACACCAAACAGAGGTCAAAGTCTCCAGCTGCTTTTATCTTTAGCTACATTGTGTGCAGCAAACAATGAGCAAAGGGGAATACAAATATAAAAGAGAATAAAATCTGCCATTGCAGACTAGTAAGCAGCATACAACTTCCACCTGTGGTGTATTCCTACACATAGTTTTTCTTGGAGAAACCTTCCAGTCCTTGAACAAGGGTGCCTGTATGTTTACCTTATTTCCTTGGCTGTCCTTGATAATTAGCTAGGTTTAGCAGAGTCCCTTGGAGTCTCCCCTACTACTTTAAATTCCAATTGAAGGTTTCCCTCCCTTCCCCCACCCCCCCAAGTGATTGCTCAGGTACAACATACCAAAGGTTTTAAAAACCCCAGATGCCATATTTGCTCTAATTGCAGCTGAAAGCCCTCCAGGTGTAGCATCTCTAGTAAGTGATAGTATTATTTTTCTTTTTTTTTTCAGTGTTGTATTCCACACTGTAAACTCACCGACCCTGCATAGAGTAGTACAGTAATTTCTCTGTAAGGTAGCTTTCCAGTTATTTTTTATTTTTGCTGGTATAATTTATATTTGGATATTAGAAGCTTATGTTTTTGTTTTTGCTTGCTCCCAATTTCAGTAAACCTGATTCAGAGTTCCTCTAAATGATAGTTTACACTACTTTATAATATCACAGTTCTACTAGCTTAAAAGTGATTCCAATAGCTTCTTTCAAAAATAAGGGCATGAATATAAGCTACTTTACTTTTTTGTTTGTTTAATTATCATAACTACCTGCTATGTGCGAACTCTTTTTTTCTCTCCTCCACGTTTGTCTCTCTTTCTCCCAAAATTACCCTGCTCCCCATTGCGCTGTTTCTGATATAGTCTCTAAGAATCTACCTACCTCGTGACAAAGGACCCTATTGAAATACCTGTGGTCTCATCTAACAGCCTTATTTTCCCTGCACCCTCTTTCAAGGAAGCAAGAAAGTATGTGGTTGTCTAAGTCCTGCTTGTAAAGCTGACTACCGTCTACTATTGCTTCAGAGGTTTTAAAGTACACTACGAGCCTGAACAGCCAGCAGCCTTTACCCCTCCTCCTATCTACCCTGTATCCAATAAACCTCTTCTACTTTATAATAACCCCCTTTACTAGCTATCACTCCTTCCCTAGTTCTAAACCAGGTAGCTCCCTTATATACTTACCTGCAATACTAGATGTGCCCACTAGGTGGCACCCGTATCCTATCCTTTATCTCCTGCTTAACCTGCTGTATTTCTTTTGTAATTACACTACATCTCTTAAGTCCTAGACCTGCTCTTATTTTCTCACTTACCCTTTACTTCAACTGTCTACACCGGCCTGTTTTTTTTCTCATAAACTTCTGTTTTTTTCTCTGATCTTTCCCACTCCTGACTTGCCTAACTTTCCCTCAGTTACTAGCAATGCTGATAGTTTCTTCTCTAGCTTCTCTTTCACTTGTCTCTACCCACTCCATTCACCCTTCGGGCTCACTCCGCTCCCCTACCCTACCCCCAAATCCCACCCACCCCCAGGGGTCCTACTCTTATACCATCTAACCACACCCCTTCCCTCTTCCACCAATCACAAACACTTCACCATTGGCCACTTAACTCCAATTCCCTCCTTTCACTTACCACTCCCTATCTCTCCCACCACACCCTCCACCTATTCCTTTCCACACCTAGTATACCTCCGAGCCTATAACAGCAACCTAACAACTTACCCTTCCAGATGTATAAGCTACCCACCCCAGCCCTCTTACAAAGGTTACTCATACTTACACTTCTACCACCTCTAACTTTAGCTTACCTGCTAACCTCCTATGAACACCCATTATATCCACACCTTCTCTACCTCAATAAGCTATCTACCTCTCCATCTCTACCTATTTTCACTAACCATGTTAACATAACATCTACACCCAGCTATCTACTAGCAAATATCATAGGATAGCCCACATTAGATATGACTCTCCCAATTCCAGAAAATCTCTACCTCTATATAGTAAATTCCCAAATCCTAGACTTCAAACATTACTCTTCTCTTTAAAAGATGGAGACATTCACCCAAACCCAGGCCCAACAACTGCTACTACCACTTAAGTCCTCAACCCCAACCCTCTACTATCCATTCCCTTACCAAACCACCTAACTCACTCTTATTAGCTCACCTCAACATACATAGCATTAATAACAAAGCTGCACAACTCCATGCTCTCTTGGAAGTCTACTCCTTTGACATTCTTTGTTTAACAGAAACTTGGTTAAAACCTGTAACTAAAGACAATGAAGTCATCCCACCCAGTTATAATATTTTGTGACTTGACTGTGCAACCAAAAAGGGTGGTGGTATAGCTATCCTATTTAAATCTGGGTTACAGATTACTACCTACGACTATAAACCACCTCAAGACTCCAACACTGAAATCCTTATTACCAAGCTTCAACTTAACACATTCAAATCCATCTATATTATCTGTATCTATCTTCCTCCTGGTAATAACATTGCCACCATAGAAAATATTCTTTGTTGGTTATCCCAAAATTTACCCCAAGAAACCATAATCTTAGGTGATTTTAACATTGATTGGAAGTGTTGTAGCAGTAGCCACCCTACCAGCCATATTAACCTTTTTGTTTTTTCTCAAACCATTACCTCCCCTACCAGGATAAACAAGCCTAATAAGAAAGAAAGTACCTTAGATTGGATTCTCATAAATAATCATCCCCAGACATATGAAGCTGGAACCCTCCCTGATGATGCAAGTGACCACTCACTAACCTACATCATCAGGCTTAAATCCAACCTACCTAATCCAACCATATCTAGGACAATTAGAACCAAGAAAAACGTCAGCCCCGATCTCTTCCAGAGAGAACTAAGAGCATGTACTGGTCTCCCTTAAAATACCTCACACTGGAGGAAGCTGTTAATTACTTTAATTCTAACTTCCTACCCATACTTGACCACCATGCACCAACCCGCTCTATTAGAATGAGAATTAAATCTGCCCAATAGCTTTCAAAAGAAACCAGGCAAAAAATCCATCTCAGAAATAAATACTGGAATAAATCTCGTTTAACTAAAAACCCAGTAGACCAACAACACTTCAGACAGCTGAGAAATTAAACTAAAAAAGCTATACTGTCTGACAAAAGAAACTACTACCTACAATTCCAGCAGACTAACCATAATAAACCACAAAAGTTCTGGGCGAGTATTAATCAATTGTTACACCCAGTTCAATCCATCACTCCAAACCCACAAGGCACAGACCAGGAGAATCCCAAGCAGACTGCTAATGCCTTTAATACCTTTTTCACTGAGGCCATTCAAACTCTTGCCAGTCAGTTATCTACTCAGAACTAATCTATATCCAACTCTAACTCTAACCCATCCTCTCTATTTCTCTTCCAACTAGTCCCAACAACATATATTCTTACCCTTATCCAAAAACTAAAACCGTGCACTCCTTCAGCAGACCAACTACCCGCTGAATATCTACAAAAGGCAGCCAAATCCATTGCCTATCCCATTTATATTCTCATCAATAGAACCATCAGTGAAGGACACATCCCTAAAATCTGGAAAGTATTCCATATTATCCCCCTTCACAAGGGTGGGAACTCTACTGAACTCTCCAATTACCGTCCCATAGCCCTACTTTCTCCCTTAGCAAAGATCATGGAAAAATGCATCCACAATTGCTAGACCACCTAATCCAAAATAACTTACTTTCAAACTCTCAACATGGTTTCAGACCTTCCCACAGCACTACTACTGCCCTCCTTTCCTTTACTGACTGTATTAACAAAAACCGTAACCTCAATATGCTTTCCTCTGCACTGTTTATAGATCTGTCTAAGGCATTCAATATGGTGAATCACCAGATACTTATAAATATCCTAAAATCCCTGTCATTAGATGCACTAGTTATAAAATGGTTCCAGTCCTACTTAGATAACAGACAACAGGCTGTACTTTGGCATAACATTCTATCTACCCATCTGCTCGTTAACATTGGTGTTCCTCAAGGGTCCATATTAGGACCTCTCCTGTTTTCTATATTTATCAACGACCTTCACCTAGCAATCCCCCAAGCTACATGCATACAAAATGCAGATGATTCCACACTTATATGCTCAGCCACATCTATATCTGAACTTCACTCCCTTACCCAAAATGTGTTTAACACAGTTGAACAATGGTTTACACAGCGCTGTCTTCTTCTGAACCCCCACAAAACTAAACTCCTCTTTTTTACTCCTACTTGTAAGTCCCCCCCAATAGACTTCACAGTAACATCCAATAATGGTACTCTCATATCCTCAGATCCAACTACCAAACTACCAGATATCACCATAGATAATAATCTTAACTTCGAGACCCATATTAACAATATTCTAAAATCTGTTAATAGAAAACTAGGCTCTCTCTACAGGATCAAACCCTTCCTCTCTCCTGCAGCTAGAATAACTATTGCTCACACCTATCTAATTTCTACTCTCCTCTATGCCTCACCCATATATACTAATCTCTCTAAAAACAACCTTAATAAAATGGAAAACTCCTACAAAAACATAGCCAGATTTCCTACAGGTAACCCTTTCAGAACCCACCACTGTTTTAATCTAAATTAGCTAGGATGGCTTGAATTACAAAATCAGCTTAAATTCCACCAACTGACCATTGCCCATAAAACCCTTTACTAACCTACCAATACCCCTATACTATCTACCCTCATTACCCCCTACAACAATCTAAAGACCTTACGATCATCACATAAACTTCTCGTAAATATTTGTAAATCAAACAACAAGGCTGGGGACTCTCTTTTCTCTAATACTGTTGGAAAATCCCGGAACCTTCTTCCTAATGAACTTTCCTCTCTTCCCTCTATATCACTCTTTAAAACCAAATTGAAACTTTTCCTCAGAACACACTGGTTGTGCCCCTGTACTAAACCTGACTGTCCTTCTATACTATTACTTACATCTTTAGAATATCATTAAGGAAACTATTTTTACTAATATATTGTATAATTTCAACTCATACTTTTTCTTTATGACTACTTGTATACTAATATATTGTATAATTTCAGCTGCCATCTTTTTCTTTATGATGTATTGCAACTACATTTTGTATTGTACTAATTGTATCTGTATATTTTGCACTATGTTATGAACGAATGACCTCTTTGATTATTCTCTGTACTGCACCTGCAATGTTCATTGTATACATTAATTTTTGTATATGTGATTTTGTTTGTTTCCTCGGAGCTTATCTCCCCGGGCCTCTACTGAAAATGTACATATATCCAGTTAGACTAGCCCGGTCAACAAATGTAAAATAAATAAAAATAATAAATAAAATGAGCAGGGGAAATCCAGTGATCCCATCCAAACGGACAGATAAAAGTAGGAAAAGGTAAGAAATAAGTGACAAGATCAAGACTTAATTCTGAAATATGTTAGAGCTACTGTTCCAATCTGATGTTATTGCTAGTGGTTTGATAAAAGAGTGAATTTGTAGGACTCTATATGTGGTGTCTGCTTGTATTTGCACATGCTTTCTGTGGCTACTGACCCTAACAAGCTTGCTGCTGGGAAAAATTAATTCTGCTGTGGAAGCAGGTACCTTATCAACAATAATATTAGAGTTAGTGAAAATCATTTCCAAGCTCTCAAGTTTCATGATGCATTCAGGAAAGAGAAAGAGCTGTAACTGAGTACTACAGTCAGCTTCATGGCCTAATGAGTGAAACAGGCAAGGCCTAGCGCAAACTGGTGACAACTAATTCTAAACCAAAACTTCTAAAAATGAAACCAGTATATTAAGAAGGTAGCGCTAAACATAAAAAGTTGAACTTCATGAGGATTCTTGACAAGCTTGAGGTAGGAGTGCTTGAATTCTATGCATTTTTTTTTTATTTTTATTATATTTTGTTAATCAGGCTCAACTTTGGGCAAGTGCAATAAAGGGCATTTTACATTTATTACAGACAGTAAGCATATGGAAGACATCCATTTAGATTACATTGAGTATGAATGTGCTAAAAGAACAACTAAGTACTGTTACAAAGCAACACATAGGAAGGCTATTCCAGAACAGTATGATGCACAAAGACTGAATGCTGATCGAACAGTGGACTGAGCTCCAGAAAGTGAAGATGGAACCAGAGAGAGATCATTAAGTATTTTTGGTGGCATCTGGGAACCAAAAATCTCCAGATCACTTTCTTTCATATGTTATCAAAGCTGTGGAATCTAAGCAAGATTCTCCTTGTGAATGACTAGTAGGTTTATAAAGAAGAAGCAAGAAAAAGATGTAATTATTTTGCCTTTGTTTTAGTCATGTGGGGTAAAAGGAATTGAATTTCATGCCCTATGCCTTGCAACATACATGGCATCATCCTTGGTGAAGGTAGAATGTTGCTTAATGCAAGGCGTATGCCTGTCTGTGACACATATTCAGAGAGATTCACAATGTCTCTTTTCATATAGCCCATTGAGGTACGTATCTGGTCATTTAAACCCACATGAACTATGACAGAATCATATTGGTACCGGTGGTGCAGAGACCTGAGGGCTTCCATGATATTGTAGATCCTACTTTCAGTCCAAACAGGCAATTAACCATTATGTTCTTCTTGTCCACTCTGGTGAGAGGGGCATCTGTGTGTCATGCAACAGAACCCTTTATTACAAGAGTACTAGATAAAGTGTTTGCTTGTCTTATAAGCTTTGTTCTTGGGGATTATTGGATGTAGGCTTGTGTGTGATGTTATGTTTTGCTTTTCATATGTGCTTTAGTGACTGCTGAGGATAGATGTTGCTCTTTAAAAGCTCAGGAAATCTTTGAAGTTTGGGAAGGTTTCTTTTAATTACCTCAGACTAACAAGGTCTATGTGTGTGGTGAATGGTATGTGTGAAGGATGTTGTTTGTGTGTTTCTGACAACCTAGTTTGTAAGCAAGAAATTTGCCTCTAAGGAAGTTATGTATGTACATCTTTCACATATTGTGTTACTTTCTTTAAGGATTAAAAGGAAATCTGAATACATGAGAGAATTATCGCATTTCTTAAGATGACAATATCTACCAAGCTGGCCACAGAGACATTAAGAAATTGCATATCCATGTTGTTAGGACCTGTATTAGGGTTGGGCTATTATGGTTTAGGGGCTTGGTTTTACAAGGGTCACCTGAGAGGTAGGTGTCCTGGGTTAAGGGTAGATGTCAGATAGTGCTCTGATCTGGTATTAGTGCTGTTCAACACATTAACTGACTACCCTGAGCTTAGCTTCACTGAAAGCCTTTCTGAATGACAAGTTAAAGTCCTAAGTACTAGTGAATGAGAATCTGAATTTTAATTCATCTTTTAGTAGGGGTCTTTTCTAGCTTAGAATTACAAAGAATATACAGACTGAGAACTGCTGTGGTGGTGCTGCAGTAGAGCTGTCACCTGACAGTAAGACGTCCCGTTCGATTCTCAGATAGAGCGTCTTCTGTCTGGAGACATGCGTAAATGGGCGTACCTTCGTTGAAGGTTGTGCGTCAGGGCTGGCAATTCGGCACATAAAAATCTACTGCCAATCATTAGCAGACCAGAGTTCCGCTGTGGCGACCCCTAACCGGGAAAAGCCGAAAGACACAACAACAACAACATTAATATAGACTGAGCTTGCTGGAAAACAATAGGGCCTATTTTTGGCACTAAGTCCATGTGCCAAAAGAAAAAAAAAAAGAAATATTTTATTCATGACATCATTTTTCTTCAGTAACTAACTATCACTTTACTTTTCAATCAAGCTATAAGAGCACTTTCACTAACACATAAAAGATGGCATTATTCAACTGCTCCATATATTTTATCACAATCAGCCAAATGAGTTTTTAACCACAACTTAACTTGACTGATTTGTAACAACTGCTTATTATATCATCTATTAATTTAATAGACTATATTAGGAGATACTCTAACCAGAACCACATCCAATATTTATTATAAAATAATGAAAAGGCTTACGTTGTCTATGGATGAGTGATAATCTAAATGTGTTCTAAACAGTATGACCCTTCATTCTTTCTCTCTCTTAAAGCTCATATTTTATGTATATAATTCTTTTGTTGATGTACTAATATAACAGTTTTATCACAGCTGAAGCAAATGCAGCTTGTGCAGGATTATATTCTTAGATGCCATTTGATGATGTTGTGATAGTAAATATCTACTTTATACTAGAGATTCAAAAAGTGCTGAATTAGGCTTTAGACCTTTCTACCACAGGTGAAACAACTTTGGCATGTGTTTGAGTTATACTGATGTTTTACTAAATGTTGCATTACACCAAGTCAGGCTACACTGGATCTGTGTCAAAGGGTTAGGTTCCAAAAGACCTGTGAAGCATTGCAGAGGGCCTCCATGGCAGAAGCAACACAATGCCAGATAGAAAATAACTAAAAAATACACAAAAAATGTCAACACCTTGTTAGGGCATAAACTTTACAAGTCTTCCAGGGTAATGATATGATATCCACAATGCCCCACAGAATGCTTTTTCAATGAAGGGCACTCAAAATATTGTGCTTCATAGAGATGGATCACAGCAGCAAAGGACAATACAGGTGCTAAGTAAATCATACCTCTCAACCTCTGACAGCAAGAAATCTGGACAAAGCAATAAATAAAAGTGGGACAAAGGACCAAAATTTTTCTTACAAACATAGAAAGTTGATAGAATAACAGATTTTGCATTAGCATGAATTTTCTGAAGGGTATGAAGTCTGAATCTCAAATGTCTGCCATTATTTTCTAACTTCAATCTTGAATGATTTGCCACTAATTTGCCAGAAAACCATAATGTTATGAAAAATGGAGGAAAAATATGAGGCAAAAATCTGGACACCCTGTGGAAATCTGTACAGTTGAGAGGTATGATTTACAGTAAAGTTAAGAACATAACTCCACAGAAGTGTATAACTTTCACAGTCCTAAAAAGCTTGCTGCTCAGTACACCTATGCTGCAAACAAAATAAAGGTCAAAAACTCATATTGATATACATGGCCCAAAGAAGATCAGATAACAACAGAAGAGAAGGATATTATTGTCATTATAAAGAACTGCAGTAGAGTCAGGCACACATGGGGGAAATGCAGTATGAAACACAAGGCTGCATGCAGTAGCAGTGTGACAGCAAAAGTGGAGTGGAGGACGATTATCAAACAAGGGGACCAGGCAAAAAGAATGATGGTGAGGAGTATCCATGTGGAGGTGGGTGAGGCCCAATTTTATTTTTCATAAGACAGAAATGATTTGGAAAGTCAAGAAACAAAGAGGAATTGTACACATAAGACTGATTACAGTAGAAATATAACAAATGAGAGGGAAAATGTACAAAAACAATTTGAACACAGTTGTCAGGTCAAAATGTAGCAACAAAATCAAGAGATGGGAGTACAATGTGCAGGGATGGTGTGTGTGTGTGTGTGTGTGTGTATGTATATATATATATATATATATATATATATATATATATATATATATATATATATATATATATATATATATTTCAGTTTGCATGTGGGTAGCAAATCCAAGATTTCTAATTGATAAAAACAAATATCACAACAGTCATTGTTATGGTGTGATGATCACCTATCCACTCCTGCAGCTGATAATGAATGCATAAGATGTGCAACTTAAAATGACCACATAAAATAAAACCACATCCTAGAAATATGCCCCCCCCCCAAAAGCCAAGCCAATTTAGGCATGCTAGGCAAACAGATACTTACGTAAGTACCAGGTGCAATACACAGCTACCCAAGCCAACACCAGCAAATGGTAAGTGCAGATCAGATACATGTATGCAAGACAAGCATAGTGAAATGCATACAAGAGAGGTGTAACAGACAGGGTGAAGGGGAAGCCACCATGGGAGCAAGGTATCAAGGGCACAATCATAATAATGCACTACCACCAGTTACAAAGTTAAGAACTTCTTTTTTTTTTTTTGCTCTTCCAATCAGAGCAAGGATTTAATTTATTTTATTTTATTTATTTATTTTTGCTCCTCCACTCAAAGCAAGGATTTTTTTCTTTTTTCTTTTTTCTTTTTTTTTTTTGCTCCTCATCTTAGAGCAGAAGACATTTTTCTTGGTCTTCAACTATGAGTTGAACTTGGATACATGATAGGAGAGCTGCACAAGGCACATGATAAGCTAGTTAAAGCTCTGATGTACCTGGGCTGTAACTAGAAATGGTCTGTTGTGATCAGCTTACTACCCTGGTAAACAAACTTAAATGAAACTAAACAAAAGATGTACCATATGCAGTACATTGCTGCCCAAGCTACTGCCAGCAAAGGTTAAGTGTAGGCATAGATTCCACCCCCCCCCCCCCACCCCACTATGCATGCAAATGCAGGCAGACTTGTGCTAATATATGCCAGAATGTTATCAGAAAAGCAAGTCATGGTATTGGTACTGAGAAGGGAATTATTATACCTTCCTGGACATACAGGAGCTGTTTGGTTAGCTTTTGCATATCCTACATCAACTTTATTACACGCTGAGATAAGTACAAACTTGCAGTGTTATAAGATAGTACTGAATTTTATTTTTTCTGTTTATTGTTTCATTGAATATTGTGTTAAAATAGTACTGCATTTATCTGCTTATTTATTTGTTTACTGAAAATTCTGAGCTCTCTCTCCCTGTTCTCTCCCTGTCTGCAGTTAGTTTATTCTTCTCACTTCATTGTTATTCGGTGTAGAAGTCTTAGCCTAGAGGGATTCTCTGTGCCTTAAAGTCTTAGTCCCTTATCTCTGAAATTATTTCTGCTGAGTACTTGCTTACTGGAGCTGTTTGGTTAGCTTTTGCATACCCTACATTAACTTTATTACACTCTGAGATAAGTACAAACTTGCAGTGTTATAAGATAGTACTGAATTTTATTTTTTCTGTTCATTGTTTCATTGAATATTGTGTTAAAAATAGTACTGCATTTATCTGCTTATTTATTTGTTTACTGAAAATTCTGAGCTCTCTCTCTGTTCTCTCCCTGTCTGCAGTTAGTTTCCCCCATCCACCCTCCCTGTTCTTGTTGTGGTATTAATCTTGGTGGCTTTAGAATTGACCGCCCCTCCTGTAAATTTGTGTTTGAACACTCCTCCTGGGCCCATCTCATTTGCTCACTCAACCGAGTACAGTGAGATCATATTGTGATTTTAGACACATTTCAGACATTCCTACCATTCCCATCTGTTCAGCTCTATCCTAGTCTAGTCTCATTAGCTCATCCAGAGATACAGAGAGAACATTTGAGTAAGCATACCCACTTAGGCCCTGAGCTTGTCTGATTGAAGACTGCTGCAACAGGGCTCAGTTCTGAGGTTTTTTACCGGTTAATTGGGTAATTTGTTCAAATCAGTTTGCTTGTTTTCTATTGTTATATAAAAAAAACAATTTGCACTTCATCTGCTTTACTGTATTTGTGTTTCTTATTACTTTATTACCTTATTTTGCTTTTGCCTCTTCCTAAAAGTACTCAATTGTATTTATTCTGCTGCATTTATTACTGTTGGGTAGCAGCCTGATTAAATTGTAACTGTTATTCTAAGACTTTTGGTTATTGCACTAGGGATTCAGACCAGTTGTTTTACATTAAGAAGGTTTGTGGTCTGCACTGTAGTGGCAGAACAGGTAGCTTACATCCTTCTAAGTTGGGAACTGCTGATTGAAGGCTCAGTGTCTGCTATTCTAAAAGTGTATTAGTTCTGGTTTAAGCACTTGGGCTCCAGGCCAGTTATTTTACATTAAGAAGATTTGTGGTCTGCACTCTTGTGGGAGAAGAGGCTAGATTCTGCCCTTATGAGCTGGGAATTTCTGGTTAAAAGCTTATTGTGCCTGCTTATTTGATCTGTTTCTTTCTGAAATGTGTGTACCTTGCTTGCTGTAGCCAAGAAGTTATTAGTTTATTGGCCATTTTGGGCTAATTTCTATCTCTTTCATTTCCCTGCTATAAAAACTGCATTTGTGAGGTTTTGCGTGCCAGGCAGTTCCAGTTAGCCAGGGTTAAACTATTCCCGGCTCCATGAAGTCTGTTCTTCAATTTTTCCCTTGGAACTAGACATGGAAGAGCTCTTTGATCATGTAGCCCCGGGCCGGTATGGCCCTGACCCTGTGTAGCATCCTGCCCTCACTAAGAATGATGCCATAGTATAAAGAAAAAATTATCGATTTCAACAATTGGCTACGTTTCTGGTGTCATTCAAAGGGGATCCAGTATCTATCCACCTGGAATGACATTCTCGATAAGCCATGTTGCTTCGCAAGAGATGGCTTGCACCTGTCACCCTTAGGCTTTCGAATACTGGCCAAGGCTTTTGCCACCCCCATAGAGCCTTTTTAAGCAAGGCTCAAAAGACAAACCCACCACCATAAATAGCACAAGTAACCAAAAACTGAGGGTAATGCTACTCAATGCCAGAAGTCTAAACCTCAAAATGCATGTACTCAAGGCACTCCTCAGTATGGAGAACATCAATATCTGTGCAATAACAGTAACCTGGTTTAAGGCTCCAGAGAGCACCCCAATGCTACCAGGCTATAACTCATACCATACTTTTCGGCCACAGAACCCGGACCAAAATACAAAAGGTGAGGGTGTATCCATATTCATCAAGGATACCCACACCTCCAGGTTAGTGGCACAGCACAATGCGTCAGAGATCATCCATGTGCAACTAACAACAGGCAAAACTGCAATTCAAATTGTAGCTTGTTACAGATCACCCACCATGACCCAGGACCCCCATTCCACATTTCTGGAGACAATGGAAAATATGAAGGTCCTACCAAACGCCCTAATATTGGGTGATTTCAATTACCCAAACATTAACTGGGAGAACTACTCAAGTACTAACTCAGTTGCCCAATGCTTCCTAGAATTTATAAACTCGAACACCCTGGATCAACTGGTCAACACCCCCACCAGAGGTGACAACATATTGGACCTGGTCATCACCAACATGGGCGACCAGTTTTCTACACTGAAGGTCAAACCCTCGCTGGTTAGATCAGACCATAGACTAATCACTCTGGATATCCACATTCCGCCCCCACCCCCAATCAAGGAAACCACAGTGAAAAACTTTTCAAAAGCAAACTTCACATTACTTAAGACTGAGGTGGAAAGGTTCACAGCCCCCATGCTAAAGGACAACGCTGTCCAAGCTGCTGAATCCCTTACAAAGGCACTCTATAAGCACCTGCAAAAATGCATGGATCATGCTATCCCAAACAAAACCAAGACTCACTCCTCCAAGAAAAGGAAACCAGTCTGGTGAACCCCTGCCATAAACAAGCTATACAATAGAAGGAGGAAACTAGTGCAGTAAAGAGTAAAATCCCAAGAAGGAAAGACATCTCTGATCAGTATCAGCAAGAAACTACGATCCCTCATAAAATCATCCAAGGCTAGCTTCAAAAGAAAAATTGCCAAGGACTCCAAAGATAACCACAAAGCATTCTTTAGCTATGTCAAGAACCTAAGTGGAAACTCTCAGATCTGCTTTGAGTAAGTGCAGAATGGCACAAAATACATTGAACTGACTGATATTGCCAACATTCTGGCAGACAGGTTTAGTGCAAACTTCACCTCCCTCTCACCCCCTAAAGGGCCCATAACCATACCAGAAGAATGTAGTGCCCTGGCAATTACTGACACACAGGTTAAAACAGCCTTATCCAAAGCCAAAAATAAAGATTCAATGGGAACAGACGGTGTCCCAGGCTGTGTCTTATATGTGCTCCAAAATGAACTAGCCCCTCACCTAAACACACCATTCAAACTCAGCCTATCTTCAGGCTACATACCCATGGAATGATGCACAGCAACAGTTATCCTGGTCCACAAAGGTGAAGCCACAACGAACCCTGGGAACTATTGCCCTATAAGCTTGACTAGCCTGGTCTGCAAGGCTATGGAGCGCATCATCATGGAATTCATCAACAGAGACATTGGGAACCTTCAAACATTGGACCCTACCCAGTTTGGCTTTAAGGGCAGATCATGCCTCCTAAACCTGGTGGACTTCTTTGAGACAGTTACCAAGGCTTTAGACAAGGGAAAGGAGGTCCACACAGCCTACCTAGACCTTACAAAGGCATTTGACACCATTCCCCATTCTGGTATTATAGACAAGCTCACCAGTCTGGACATAAACCCCTACGTTATGAGATGGGTTGCCAATTGGCTCATGGATAGAACCCACACAGTGAGAGTTGCAGGCTCTAGGTCCGACTCTAAACCAGTTACAAGTGGCATCCCCCAGGGCTCAGTCCTGGGACCCCTCCTGTTCAGTATATACTTCTCAGAGGTAAAGGCAAGCACAGGAGGACTATGGCTGACCAAGTTCACAGATGACTGCAAACTGGGAGCCATAATTGACTCTCCAGCTGATACAGACATCCTCTAGAAGGGTCTCACTGAGACGGATACCTGGTGTCAAAATCATGGCCTCAAGCTAAAAGCCAAAAAGTGCATAGTCATCCCCTTTGGAAAAAAACAAAGTACCCGCAAGCTACCACATACATGGTAGTCCCCTAAATACAGAAAATGTAATAAGGGACCCAAGTAGATAGTAATCTCTCCTTTGATAATCATATTGCCAAGGTGGTTAGAAAATCCTTCTATGTGGCCCACCTAATCACAAAAGGGTTTGCATCTAGAACAAAAGAGGTTATTGTGCCCCTCTACTCATCACTCATCAGACCCATCATAGAGTACAACTCCCCATTTAGGATGTACCTTACAAGACACCTGCAACAAATGGAAAGACCACAGAAGTACCTCACCAAGAAAATTTCTGACCTCAAACATATGCCCTATGCAGCCCGACTGAAGAAACTCCAGCTGTACTCGGTTGCATACCACTTACCCAGAGGTAATCTCTGCCTGACATACAAGGCCATGTCCAACCCAGAATTGATGGACATGTTCCATCTAAAAAAAACAAATCCCCAAGAGCCACACGCTCTAGGGATCTAAACCTCACCACAACAATAAATATGACGTGCTGGAGGGATAGATTCCTGTCCCAGAGACTCCGCATGCTTTGGAACAGGATTCCAATCTACATTAGGCAGAGCCCCTCGCTAACCCTCTTCAAGAGAAACCTTGACGAGTGGATGGGAAACAGAATATTTACCCTGGGGATCACTGCAGTGGCTCTGCTGGACAGAGGCACAAGGAACTAATGGCTCTGCTGGACAGAGGCACAGGGAACTAATCTAAGGGGGCAGCAAAAGCCAACACATTCTGGCTAGGCTTACAGATGCCCTCGGGCAGATAGCCTAGTACTTACCTATGAACCTATGGACACTGTGGGTGCATGAATGCAAAGCAGTTTCATACAAGATACAGTTGCTGTTATTAAGATAGCACTGGAAGTTATTTGGCTGAGAGCTGTGTGAGCTAGATTTGTGGGGATGAACTCCTAGGAAACCAAGGTTTATAATGCTGTTATTTAGCTGTAAAATGTAAAGCTTCTGTATGGTTACATTGGTCATAGTCCAAAGTACCAGCGTTAATTGTGACAAGCTATTTAGGCCTGAGCACCACACATACACACACACACACACACACACACACACACACACACACACACACACACACACACGCGCGCGTGCGCGCGCATGCACACGTGTGTCTGTTTGTATGTGTGTGTGTGTGTGTGTGCGTGCGTGTGTCTGCGTGCGCGCACTCATGTGTGTGTTGGCAGCACTGTGGTTTGTAATACTGTTCCTGACATATTAATTGCTGGCAGAGGTGTATAATTTGTTAATTGGATATACATAGCCTGAAGCAGTTTTCCCACAAACAAGTATGTATTCTCTTATAGCTATAATACAAACATGCAGAGGTATACACTGCACAGCAGTTTTTTTTTCTCTTTAGTGAGAATAAGTTAGGACATAGCAAGATGAGATCTAGAAAGTATGACAAAATATCAGTGACAATCAAAGTAAATCAAAGGGATTCCCATCCCACATGCTGGTCTGATAAGGTGACAGGCACCTTGTGTGGAGCTGCAGACAGCCTGAAAGAAGCTATATGTACACAACATGCAGCAAAATGACAACTCAGTAGTTCACAAACTGATCACCAAAATGCAGTTTGAACTGTAGAATATTTTGCCCAAGTTGAAGCTGAAACTAGTGGAGTTCAAAGCAACTAACAGAATGAAACAGCCTTAAGTACAGGAAGGAAAAGTGTCAGAGGAAGAGGAAAGTAGTGAAAAGAAAGGTAAAAGTAGTGCCAGCAGAAGGAAATGTCCAGTCCTTACCAGATACACATGAGTAACAGGAATGAAACCCCAACCCTACAAGATAAGGTCAGTACTAAATTGTTTTCACTTTATAAAGAGGGGATGACTGGCAGTTTTATTTGACTTTGACAGGGCTTTTAGCCTATCTGTGTAGGGTAGATGTTTGAGGCCCTGGATTCTCTGGCTGAGGAACCTCTGTGGTCTCTCCTCCTGCTGCACGTGCTTTGTGAGGTACATGGTGAAAGGGTCTGAGATTGCTTTGTATGCCAGACAGAGGTCACCTCTGAGGTGTCTGTAGGAGACTGAGTAGAGGGACAGAGCTTTTAGCCTATCTGTGTAGAGTAGATGTTTGAGGCCCTGGATTCTCTGGATGATTAACATCTGTGGTCTCTCCAGCTGCTGCATGTGCTTGAGTTTTTTAACTCCCCTGTTCATGGGTAAGGCAATGCATGTTATCACTAGAATGAATGACATTAATGGTCTTGAATATTTAAAGTCAATAAGTGTCTGTATGAATATCTGAAGGTAACACCTGAAGTTTAAAGAAAGAAATTTAGAAAACATAGGAGAAAGTAGAGGATAGTGTTTGTGATTTCACTGCATAACTAAGCATTTACTTTTACATGTAGAAAAGAGGACTCCAAATTACTAATTTTGAAGTCATGAAAGGCCTTTTTATAAGGAAGCAGCACTTAATACTTTCCCTGAGGATGTGATAATCTAGTTGACTAACCAGGAGTATAACATTAATCAGAAAATGGGCAGAAGGTAACCTCTGTCTATTCAGAAGAGCACAACTACACAAAAATGTTTACCTAGCAATAAAATAAGCATAACAAAACTTACAAAGGACTGTTAAAGCCATCAGAGTAGGTTTCATAGGCAGAAGTAGAAAGCATACCAAGGCTCGTGGGGGTTAGATGCTCAAGCTGAGATGGACATTTATAGCACAGATATTGTTTATTCTCCAGTCAGGGAGTGATCTACAGGTTGCCCATTCTCTAAGGTACTGTATCATAATCATTTCCTATTAATACATCTGCAGGAACGTCATCAAACCCTGCCAGATATTTTGTTTTCCTGATGTCCTTTCCAATTCAAGAGAACTCTGGCCATTTTTCCTTGAAAAGGTGTTCCTTATATGGCTGTAATTAGCATGGACTTCAGGGCAAGTATTTCTCCTTTTTAGCAACCATAGAGTGAGCAGTTGTTATGTCTAATGCATTGTCTCAATTAACAATTGCTTCTTTGCCATCAATAGGGATAGGGTGCAGACCCTTATGGTAGCACAAGACAACCCAAAACTATAGTGGTGTCACCTCTGCTAGCCCCCTCACTTGGCATTTATTTCTCATCTTGATCTGTAGTTCTCCAGCAGGGTTTTAATCTACAGGTAATGCTCACTGAAAAATTAGTCCAATTCTTACAGCAGCAGCATATCAAGCTGCTGTGAAGCTTGGCCTGAAAAAAAACTAACAGCCCCCATTATTTTACACTCACTAAGCAGGACTTTTGGTGTTTAGTGAGTGTAAAATAAAAAAAGAAAAAATAAATAAAATAAAAAGTGTGTATGCATGAATTTATGTCTGTGTGTAAGTGTATACATGAATGAGAGTAACAGAGAGATCGATCAAGCTATTATTTTACACTTGCTAAGCAGCACTTTTGCTGTTTAGCCAGTGTAAAAAAAATAAATAAATAAAACATAAAAAAACATTAAAAAGTGTGCGTGTGTGTGTGTGTGTGTGTGTGTGTGTGTGTGTGTGTGTGTGTGTGTGTGTGTGTGTGTTTGTGTGCTTATGTTTCTGTCTGCGTGTGTGAGTGAATGCATGCATAACAGCAGAAGAGACCATGTGTGTATGTCTGTGTGGGGCGGAGGGGAGTGAGTGAGTGAGTGAGTGAGTGAGTGAGTGAGTGAGTGAGTGAGTGAGTGAGTGAGTGAGTGAGTGAGTGAGTGAGATCAACAACTGGCAGTAGCAGCAGTAAAGAGGTTTGCATACCTCTAGACCCTTCAGCTGAAGAAATCTGGATAAAACCTAAAATAAAGGTGAGACAAAGGCTCAAATATAGGAAGAGATTTTAATTATTGGTCTTATAAAATTACAAACTTGCTTAAATAAAAGGATTCATGTTTGCATGAATTTTCTGAAGGAAATAATAATCTGAAAATCAAATGTATGTCATTATTAAGTAACTTCAATCTCCAGTGACTGGCAACAAACCAAACATTTTAGGAGTAAGGGACCAAAAAATAAAATAAATATCTGGATGTTTTCTTTTAAGTGTTATATTTTGGATGTAAAATGCTTCTTCCAATACCATTAACATATACTACAGTAAGTTTAACACATTAGGAGGAGAAACTATTTTACATCAAAAATATATAAAAAATAATATAGTAATAAAATTAAATAAAACATAACAATTTTACAGACAGCCCATTCTCTAAGTGCAATAATGCCCTCAAGGGTGTGTGCCATTGTGGAAATAATGCCATTCCAGGGGTGTAGAGGCCCTCCACCTGCAGTGTTGGGCTTCAAAACACCCCTGGGTGGGCATTATTTCCACAATAACACACACCCTGTTGGGCATTATTGTTCGCTTGTGTGCATGCAATTACATGCTGGCAGGCAGAGAGACAGCTGCATGGGAAAAGCAGCAGAGTGGAAGCCCAGCATGTATCCATCCCTCCAACAGAGGGTATTGTGTATCTAATTCAGGGGAACAGCTAAATAGTAGCAGCAAGCATTAATGTGAGCCACCTCCATCAAAAGGTACTATATTCCTCTGGAAGAGTCTACTTTAAAAGGGGAAGAGCTAAGTAGTAATGGCAAGTCCGAATGTATGCCACAGCTGTCAAAAAATAGTTCACTTCCTTTGGATGTAAACTGGAGAGGATCATAAATAAATCATTGATACAGGCACAGCTTTCAGAACTTACCCTACAGAACTTGAGGGAGGTAGTTGAGGAAGCTCCTGATTGTCAACACCAGGGAATTCTGTATGCTGGGACAAGGGGTCATTGTGCAGACAGTAAATTCCTTAAAAGGTCTAGAGGGGAAAATGTTACAGGATCTGGCAGTTCCAACAGTCTACCATCAGCATTGCTAGCATAGTTCATGATATTCATTTTTCATACCATCTGGACATACAACACATAAAAATGAAGCTTATACAACATTTAATTTGGCCAGGTATTGTTGAAGATGTGAGAGCTTACAGCAAAATATGTGAGCCAGGCCAAAAGGCTGGCATTGTTTGATGTAAGCCTATGCTATTTTATGCCTCTGCTTCATTATTGAGGAAGTATTTCAAAATGTAAGCATGGGCATTGTAGTGCCTCTTAATGCCTCACAAGGCAGTGACCTATCTTCCATTCAAAGAAGGTGGCAAATGCTTTATTGGAAATTTTCAGCACTGGTACTAATACTGATATACTGATACTAATTTCATGGCACATCTACTGATCTGTTTGTGGAAGCTTTGTGGGATAAAGCAGTGATACAGTCAGGGCATCTTTCTGCTGTACAGTATAAATAAATTCTCATATGTTTATAATAATAACTCAGTACTTTATAAAAAATATATGTGCCATGTGTCTTCAGGTTTTTGACAGCTTCGGAGACAAAATCCGCAATTAGTTGGCTAATAAAATAAAGTATGTATCTCTATACATTTCATTTTATTATATATATATATATATATATATATATATATATATATATATATATATATATATATATATATATACGGGTCTACTTTAGTTGACCGAGATGCCATTTCGCCGACACGCAGAAGACCAAGACCAAACGACCGAAAACACACAATACCGACAACTCACAAAACCGAACACCATAACACCGACACACAAAACATAAACTACACATTATACACAACTACATATCCACTAACCTTAACCCAAACCCTAACCCTAAGGTCCGACACTACCGCACTTACCCTACCGCACCTAAACCTAACTCACTTAACCCACCCCTAAACCTAAAGTCCGTCACTATCGCACACTGACCCTACCTGCACCCTAACCCTAACTCACTTAACCCACCCTAAAACATAAAGCCCGTCACTATCGCATACTCACCTTACCCGCACCCTAACCCTAACTCACTTAACCCGCCACTAATTATACTCCGTCACTATCACACACTTACCTTACCCGAACCCTAAGTCCGACACTACTGCACACTCACTTTTCCCGCACCCTAACCCTAAATCCCTCACTATCGCACACTTGCCTGTCCGCTCCCTAACCCTAAATCCCTCACTATCGCACACTTACCAAGTCGCGCTCACACGTTCCCCATGTCGGTCTTTCGGCTGTCGGGATTTCACCTTGTCGATCACCTTCGTTTTCAGTCGTTTGGTCTCGGTCTTCTGCGTGTTGGCGAACTGGCGTCTCGGTCAACTCAAGTAGACCCATATATACATATATATATAGTTTCATAGTTTCATAGGTTAGTACTAAGCTAACTGCTCTTGCGAGCCATTTTAAGCCTAGCCAGTTATCCCTTGTGAGACTCAAACCCTGCACCTTGTGTTTGTAAGGCAAACACCTTAGCCATTAAGCCACCCTCTGAACTATATATATATATATATATATATATATATATATATATGTGTGTGTGTGTGTGTGTGTGTGTGTGTGTGTGTATATATATATATATATATATATATATATATATATATATATATATATATATATATATATATATATATATGGGTCTACTTTCATAGACCGAACGTACGAATCACCGACACACATTTTCCCCACCCCAAACAACCGACAACACACCACACCGACAACTCAACATACCGAACACCAAAACACCGACACAAAAAACGCCAAATACACATTGCACACAACAACATATCCACTAACCTTAACCTAAACCCTAACCCTAACGTCCGACACTACCGACACTTACCCAACCCGCACCCTAACCCTAACTCACTTAACACACCCCTAAATCTCAACACCGTCACTATCGCACACTCACCCTACCTGCACCCTAACACTAACTCACTTAACACACCCCTAAACCCCAACACCGTCACTATCGCACACTCACCCTACCTGCACCCTAACCCTAACTCACTTAACACACCCTAAAACATTCAGCCCATCACTATCGCACACTCACTCCACCCGCATTCTAACCCTAACACACTTAACACTACCCTACACAGCTCTCACGTCACTTCCACACACTTACCTCACCGGAACCCTTAGTCCGACACCACCGCACACTCACATTTTCCACACACTATCCTAAAATCCCTCAGTATCGTACACTTACCTGTCCGCTCCCCAATACTACATCTGTCACTTTCGCACACTTACCGTATCGCGCTCACACACTGCCGTTGTCGGTCTCTCAGCCGTCGGGATATCGCGTTTTCGGTAACCTACCTGTTCGGTCGTTCTGTCTCGGTCTTCCGGGTGTCGGTAAAGTGGCGCTTCGGTCTATGAAAGTAGACCCATATATATATATATATATATATATATATATATATATATATACAGTATATACACATAAAATATAAACATATAAATAGATAGATATAGATATATATTTGTGTGTGTGTTTTACAGGAACAGAAAACCCACATTTGGACAATTATTTCTAGATAGCCATTTCACTTTGGCTAGTAGGTAACACTGGTATCTGACAAAAAAATTTGTATGACTTTTTTTTTACAAGCCCAACTTTGTTAATAAGTGATTTAAAATTAAAATAAACATAGAATTAATAGCAATATAACATAATTAATATTTTAAAATATACTTGTAATACATTATTAGCCTGAATATTATTTTGAAATATCATGTTGACAAATCAACTAACTAAAATATTATTAGAAAGGAATGAGTACAAATCAATGATGAACATCATCTCTGCACCAAACTGCAGTACTTTTCACATTCCTCCACAAATAAATTAATGTAATTTAGCAATAACCCATCACAGGGTATGGGTAATGCTGGATTTATTCAGACATGATTTCAACATGAGGGCAAAGCCCAAGTGGTTAAACAAACCATCAATCTGTAAAGCCAGTGTCATTCACACACAGGTGGGGGTTATTAGTATTATATTATGATGTTTAAGAAAATAATTTCTTACCCTTTCCAAGTAACATCATCGTATAAAGGAAATTTAGTGTTCTTCTGTGTCTCCTCCTGTAAAAGGGATGTGTAAGGCATATACTGCATATATGTTCAGCTTGTATGAGCCTATCCTTGCACAGTATATAAATAAAAACTTCAGCCAGCGAGATTCACTTTATTAAAAAAAAAACAGTGATTCCAACTGACTGCCATTTTCAAGCTATTTTTCTATTTTTATTTTTAATTTATTACTGAATGTTCTGTTTTATTTTATTTTATTTTAGGAGTACACATGCATCCTATTGCTTAGATGAGGGTACTTGTGGACTATGCATACCACTGTGGTGACTTTTGTTGTTGCTTGTTTATATATAGAGAGTGGAGGGTGAAAAGACAAACATCATTCTGATTAATGAATTATGCTTATTTCAGTTTATGGAGGAAAAAGACAGGACTGTTGTAATTATTTTTTAATAGTCTTTTGGTAGTCTTTTAATCTTTTAACAGTCTGAGCTGCCCAGAATCCAGTTTTTCTCTGCTTTATGAAAATGAAGATACTGTAACTGTTGTTATTTCTTTTATTAGCTACACCTGCCCAGAGACAAGTTCATGTTCTCTGTTTTGTGGAGATAATTACAGGGTAGCTGCAAGTGTCCATGTTGTTACATTTGCTGCCATGACTTGTTCCCGCGAGAAGCAGTCGATTTAGAGCAGACTGGTCTGTCTAAACAGTGTGTTCATTTTTGAATATTAAACAGTTTTCATTGTATAATTGTAAATAACCTGCAGCTTATCAAGCAACAATTAAAACATATAGACAAAGGAATGTTATTTCTTTGAAAGGAAAGAAAATACTGAAGCATGATTTTTTCTGCAATTGATACTGAATTTACTTTGATTACTGAATACTTTAACAGTTAACGTGGAATTTTCAAAATATTGTTACTTCTTAGCTACACATGGATTAATAGCAAACATAAATCAATGGCAATCTGTTTCTTCTCACACAGACCAGATTTAAGCTGGGCTAGGTTTCTTCCTGGGACCCTTTGAACTATGCAAGGGGAAAGTGACTAGATCCCCCAACTGCAATAACCCCCATGAACATATGTAAGGATATACATATGTTGTCCTCTCATACACATTCAGGTGAGACACCTGGCCAGTACTTGTTATTTATATATTTTTTTAGAATCTTTTAGCCTTTTAATGATTCTGTTTATATTGTTTGTGTGTCTATGGCAAACATTTGTCTTCTTTGCTCAGTTGGGAATACAGGATTACCTGGCTGTGTAAAGTAAGAAATACCATATTTGTTAATTAAGAAAAAACAAACAAGCAATGCCAAAGATTTTGATGATGATGATGATCAGGAGCCAAGATAAAATATTTCTCTTCAGTGACCCAAAAGTAGTACTTCCCCAATTAAATCAGTAATCTTGTTCTTCAGTATGAGCTTTTTATGCTATCTCTTTATCCCAGTCAAAATGTTTCCTTGGGTTCAAATGGGGAAAATGTTGCACCTACATCCTTGATTATGAACCCAACAAACCCAAGTTACTTGAGTTTAGGTTTTAAGAATATAATCTGATAAAATCATTGAATAATTTAGTGTCACTTAGAGTTCTAATTTTTACAATGCCATTTAGCAGCAGGAGAAATGCTACTGTCATCATATGTCACTATATAAACAAGAAGAAGGGAGAAACATCACATTGTTATCATCTTTAATTTGATATGCCCTAATTTTCATTATTAATAGGCATTGTTCTTGTTTGAACTTCATTTTTGCCTCATCCCCATTCCAATTAAAAAACTTAATCTGACTACAGTGTGTCTAGACATGTTTCCTGGGTTGTATAGTTTATAGCTGGACTGGAACAGCTTCAATTCCCTCTGTTGTAACACATATGAATCCACTCATTTTAGATCTCACTTACTGTTTGGGAAATGTTTAATCATGACCAAATCACCATGCTCCGTTATTCTGTGATGATTATGCAGGCTACTATTTTATTTTTCCTAATTCAGTTTGTTGGGTCTTTCCAGTTTCCTAGCCTCTCTTTCTGGTCAAGGTTCATAGGTTCATAGGTAGGTACTAGGCTATCTGCCCAAAGACTAGCCAGAATGTGTTGGCTTTCGCCGCCCCCTTAGATTAGTTCCCTGTACCTCTGTCCAGCAGAACCACTGAAGTGATCCCCGGGGTAAACGTTCTGTTTCCCATCCACTCGTCAAGGTTTCTCTTGAAGAGGGTTAGCGAGGAGCTTTGCCTAATATAGATTGGAATTTTGTTCCAAAGCATGGGAAGTCTCTGGGGCAGGAATCTATCCCTCCAGCACGTCCTATTTATTGTTGTGGTGAGGTTTAGATCCCTAGAGCGTGTGGCTCGAGGAGACATGGTTTTTTTTAGGTGGAGCATGTCCATCAACAAACAGGAACTCTGGTATTGGAGATGATCCTGCAGTCGGGATTCTTTTGTGAGCAGCCCTAGAGTATTTGTTTTTATATGCCATCCAGTCATAATTTCATGCGGTGTATGTCCACATTTAGGGGAGGAATTTCTCAATTTCATTAATACTCTAGGTAGATGTTTGACCCAGTGGTTTCCATACTCTGCTGTCACATTTTAAAGACATTCCTTTAAGGTCCTGTTGGTTCTTTCCACTTTTCCTGAACTTTGTGGGTAGTAGAGAATATGAAACCTCTACTTTACTCTCCATGATTGATGAATGACTTATGTCACTTTACTAGTAAAGTGACTGCCTTCACCATTGTGGATTTTTTTTTTTTTGTGGAACTTCCCAGGTAAGAACTCTCTTACTGAAGATTTGCACAACTGTCTAATCATCACATCCTTTATAGGGGTGTGCCTGCACCTACTTTGTGTTTTCATCTATTAGGGTTAAGATACAAAACAAAAAGGCGAAAAAACGGAGACACGCCAACCAAAGGTTCAAGCCGAGCTGTATTTTAATAACGCTACCAAATGCCACACGTTTTCATCTATTTACCATAGACTTCTGCAGATAAAAAACACAAGACAGAAAATTCCTTCCATTATATAGGCATAGCATTATGGAGTACCAATCAAAATCATCCACCAATTAATTAATTTAAAAACAATAAAATAGTTAAAATAGAATTAATGTTGGTTAATTTCATAATGCCTTCATGAAAGTCATACAAAAGGTTAAAAGATTATCTAAAAAACTATATAAAAAGGTAATAAACTATGTAATTAATCTTCTTAATACATTTATAAATAGTACTTATACATGTTAAAACCCTGTACAACCTGTTAAAACTAATACATTAGCACCATGTACTGGCCAAGAAGGTTATAAAAATTCAAACAAATAAATAAATAACCCCAAAATGCTCTACATATCTTAACATTTAGAAAAAAACTTAAAAACGACAAATGCATATACTAAAAATATACAGAAATTGTGAACAATCCATGTAGTAATTGTATGACAGAAATATGTTATCAAATCAGAGTTTGGCAGCTCTGAGTTTTAATAATAAGGGTTAAGATACAGTTACCCCCCCCCCCCGGTGCCATTGGAAGCGGCACAAAAAAGTACATTTAAATTTTATCCTAGGGTTCTAAAGCCCATAAAAGTTCACAAGCTTTTCCACAGATAGTTTTGTCTACATCATGTACTGCACAAGTGATACTTCATTCCATGTGATTTGATATGTCTTGCAACATTTCAAACCACCAATACCTATCTGATATGGCTTGTTGCAACCTTTTCTTCCCTGAGTGCCCACTGAAGTAACAATAGAAACCTAGAAGCATCTCCACCAGATATAGATATAGCATTCTATATTAGAGTCCCTTTGAGAACTCCCCCACCATCTACAGTTATTAGGCAAAATCACCCAAATCCACTTTTTGTCGTTTTTATGGTGTAACCATCAATCTCAGTTGCTCTGCCACTGTTTTCCCCAGCGAGGCTACACTAGCTCTCCCAAGTGTTTGACTTGGCCTCTGTTTTGGGAAAATAATACAGTGTGAGCCCTTTTGTAAAACCCCTCTATCATAGGAGGCTCCATTAAGTTTGAAGTGTGTTGAGCAAATTCATACATCGTGGGCGCCATGTAGGAGAAACTGCATGCGGTGTTAGATCTAGGAGTAATCCAGGAATCTTACAGACCCTGGTCCTCAATGTTAGTGCTGGTGCCAGAAGAGATGACAATATCAGGCTCTGCATATTTTATAGGAAACTAGATGTGAAATATTACAGAGAGATCATTCAACTCTTTACAAATTTATTACACAAATGCAATCAGCTTAAATAAGAAACTGAATGAATTACAATTAATTTGCAGGGAGAACCACTATGATATGATTGTGATTATGGAAACCTGAAATATTGCGAGAGTCACGCTGCCTAGTTATCAATTGCATTAATGCCTGAGAGGAAATAGAAGTAGAGGTAGTGCTACAGTATTTGTTACTCATGGGGTATCTGTTAGGGTACTTGAAGTTCATCACAGATGGTAATTTTTGTTTTTAGAATTAAGAGATAAGAAAGTAGTAAGTACTTTAAACTATTAGCATGTTATAAAAGTCCCTCTATGTCGAATTCAGACTGATATTTTTATTGGTGGGTTAAACAAGTTTATGAATAGTGAAAGTAAACCTCAGACCTCAACCACAAATAACAGAGAAAACGAACATTCAAAGTCCAAGGAATTGCCAGGAGCCTTGCGTATATAATTCTCTTTATTTGAACAATATACCAAAGAGTTCGTTGAGCGCTTTCATCTGACTACAGAGATTTCATCAGAACAGTGTTAGTTGACTAAAGCTGCCTTATATACCTTTCTACCCGCCCTAATTGATCAATTAACTAATTAAAATGCAAGTGTTAAAGAAACACAACTGAATTCTAAAAACTAAAGAGTAAATGCTGCTCCATCCGTATATAAAAACATAGTTTTGGCTGTAACAATCTAATACCATACAAATTCCAGACAATAATCAATACAATATATACAAAACACTGTAAACACAACATTAAATAGATATAATACATTCCTATATAATATAAGCCAAATATATATATCTATTAAAACACTATAAAATGCAATATATAATGCCCTTGTATATAAAAAAAACCCACGTCATGGTTATAATCATAAAATTTTTTTGTATTAAGTTTTTACCAGGGGTTTAGTAGGTATCACCTCATTGAGTCCTGGAGGTGAGGCTGCATTCAGCCTTATCTGCCATTTTATCTCCTTTTCTCCTACAATTGCTTTTATGTTGCCACCCCTAGGGTTGGGAGATACAACCTCTAAAATTGCAAATTTAAACCCCTGACATGCAGGGCTGCTAAGAAGATGACGAGAGAGAGCATTGTTGGTATCCCTTTTTCTAATACAGTAAGTGTGGTCATAGATTCTGTCCCTCAATCGTCGGTCCGTCTTCCCGACGTAAAAACTACTGCATGAGCAGCACTTTGCCAGATATACCAGATGTTGAGACTGGCAATTACCATAGCTGAAAAAAATTTTGCTATGAATGCTATTGCTCAAAAGTATTGTTGTTTCCTCCATAATATACCCACAGTAATTGCACTGACCACACTTTCTAGTGCCTTTCTTATTGTATGCCCTACTCTTATAATTTTGTGTTTTAACCTCAATGATCTTTTTCAAATTCATGCCTGTCTTAGAAACGAAGTAAGGACAGTTAGAAATTTTGTCCTTTATCCCTCATCACTTATCAATATATTCCAGTTGTTTGAAATTATGTCCTTGACATCCTTCCTATAATCCCCTTGTTTTAAAATGCAAGCCCTGGTATAAGGTTTTTCACCCTGTATGGCATTTTCATTTGTGGTATTATATTGGCTGGCAGACTTGGCGACCAGCCCAGTACCTAATAATGAGGGATATTTATTTCCCCATTCACTGGCCACATAATGTATAATGTCCTCAATCATACTATTGGGGTACCCCTTGACCCTGAATAAATTACCTATAAATTGCAATTCATTTAACATGTTATCCACATTGGACGACATACGCGCCGCTCTAATGCACTGTCCCTTGACAATGCTGCGTTTCGATGAATACGTATGTGCGCTCCCAAAATGCAAATAAGCATTGCTGAAAGTCTCCTTTCTATATACTTTTGACTGAAAGGAATGGCCATCAGAATAAACGTAGACATCTAGATAGTTAATACCCTCCTTGCAACATTGATGTGTAAACTGTAAAAAGCTTGTGGTCTGGTTCAAATAATCAATAAAACTTTTTAGTGTAGCTTCGTCACCTTCCCATAACATAAAGATGTCATCCAGGTATCGGACAAAACACCTGATGTAATTCATCCAAGGGGACTTTAAGACAAATTCTTCTTCCCAATCAAGAAGAACTAAGTTGGCATACATGGGGGCACAGGCTGCCCCCATTGCTACGCCAGAAGTCTGTCTATAATATTCCCCTTCATAGTAGATGAAGTTGTTGTCTAACACTATTTCCAAGAATTCCCTCATCAGAACAATAGTATCCTGATCCAAACCACTATGCTTATACAAACTACTCAGGAATCTCTCAACACCTTCATCCTTCGGGATACAAGAGAATAAATCTTTTATATCTATGGTGACAAAAATTAAACTAGGACTCCACAAGTCCATTTTAAAGATACCTAGGAATTCCCAGGAGTCTTTCATAATATGTCCTACTTCTCTATAAATATGCTTTAAATGATGGTCAATAACTTTTCCAAAAGGAAACACTTCGCTATGACTACCAGAAATTATCGGTCTGAAGGGGGGATCAACCGGGTTTTTGTGAACCTTGGGAATACCATTGATAGTAGCCAAGATTGGATATTCCACCCGGAGATATCGGTATAGTTCATCAGCTATGCGAGTATCTAAAATAAGTTCTTCGAGATAGGAATCAATCCTACTGTGAGCAATATTCACCTGATTCAAGGAAGAAACTTCATAAAAGGAAGAATTGTTCAATATATCAAATATTCTTCCGATATATTTTTCTTGGTCATAGAGAACTATACCGCCCCCCTTGTCAGCTACCATAATTCTTACTTTCTGTTCACAAAGGTAGTCTATCACTGTATGGATCTTTTTAATATTCAACCCATGGTGACAATTCTTTTTGTATTTTTGTGTATTGCATAAATCATATAACTGCGAATTGACCACATTTTCAAAAGAACATATTGCCTTGTGCATAGGTGGGGTAAAAGTGCTCTTTCTCTTTAAAGATGATACTGTCTGCTTGTGCACATTATCATGGAAAAATACCCCTAAATTTACTTTACGAAGAAATAGCTTGATCTCCACCATAGTATCCAGTAAATCAAACGATTTATCTGGAATATACTTCATTCCTTTTTCAAAAATATCAAAAAATTCCGATTGCACTGTGCATGCACTATAATTATATATTTTAACATCCCCATTTTGATGAAGAATGGCATCAATGTCAGGTTGATGAATATCCAGGCTGATATCCACCAATTCATTAATACATGTATACAAATTATCCTCTTTCACTGATATTGCCTGTCCTTGTTCCCCCTCTGTGGATGTGTTCTGTTGGAACCCTTGTTGTTCCTTCCAACTTCCTGCCATCGATACTGCCCCCTCCCCTGCTCTTCTAAAAAATCATCCCGATATGAAAAATGTTTAGGGACTTCCTGTCTTTTATTTGCATATTTCTCATTATCGAAGTCCCTTGCCTGATTATTATTCCATCTATAAACAGTCCCATTCTTATATTGAGACATATCCCTCATAAATTTCTTGCTTTTCCTTTCAAACGCTTTTTTACTATTATTATTAGCATAATCGAACTGTTTATTATGTAATTTTTCCCACTGGGGAAACAATAAATCATCTGTAATAGACTTATTCAACACATCAACTTCATTCAACAACCGACTCAGTTTGGAATCATTACAGACAATAATGAATTGCATAAATTCTTTACCAAAACTGTCAAACATGTCATTGCAAGTTTTGATGTTATCCTCACTCATTTCCACACCCAATGGCTGTTTGAAGAATCTCAAACCCATGGGAACTATACCACACTCAATGTTTTTATGTAAGTATGCATTTTCAACCTGCAATGACTTTATCTTATTTAATTTGTTACCAAAATTGTATATTTTATCCTTAAGCGAGTTGCTGTTACCTTCTTCAATAAGTCCAACATGCATAGATTTGTTACTAGTATTGAAATCATATTTTAATTTAAGAAAATTGTCCAAACAATAGTTCTTATTCGTAACAATTTGTTCAACGCTCCCAGAACGCGGAGCGTTAGTGGGTGCAGTACCTTCATTATATTTATTATTTTTGCGTGAAGACGCCTCTGGTATGCCATATGTGCGAGTAGCAGTCTGTCGTTTGGGCCTGGCTCCAGAGACAAGAAAAACATCTTCAGAATGCCTTCCCGAGGCTGTAGAAAAGTTTAGAAGACCCTTCTGGCTCGGAAAAAGGAATGAAGTATATTCCAGATAAATCGTTTGATTTACTGGATACTATGGTGGAGATCAAGCTATTTCTTCGTAAAGTAAATTTAGGGGTATTTTTCCATGATAATGTGCACAAGCAGACAGTATCATCTTTAAAGAGAAAGAGCACTTTTACCCCACCTATGCACAAGGCAATATGTTCTTTTGAAAATGTGGTCAATTCGCAGTTATATGATTTATGCAATACACAAAAATACAAAAAGAATTGTCACCATGGGTTGAATATTAAAAAGATCCATACAGTGATAGACTACCTTTGTGAACAGAAAGTAAGAATTATGGTAGCTGACAAGGGGGGCGGTATAGTTCTCTATGACCAAGAAAAACATATCGGAAGAATATTTGATATATTGAACAATTCTTCCTTTTATGAAGTTTCTTCCTTGAATCAGGTGAATATTGCTCACAGTAGGATTGATTCCTATCTCGAAGAACTTCTTTTAGATACTCGCATAGATGATGAACTATACCGATATCTCCGGGTGGAATATCCAATCTTGGCTACTATCAATGGTATTCCCAAGGTTCACAAAAACCCGGTTGATCCCCCCTTCAGACCGATAATTTCTGGTAGTCATAGCAAAGTGTTTCCTTTTGGAAAAGTTATTGACCATCATTTAAAGCATATTTATAGAGAAGTAGGACATATTATGAAAGACTCCTGGGAATTCCTAGGTATCTTTAAAATGGACTTGTGGAGTCCTAGTTTAATTTTTGTCACCATAGATATAAAAGATTTATTCTCTTGTATCCCGAAGGATGAAGGTGTTGAGAGATTCCTGAGTAGTTTGTATAAGCATAGTGGTTTGGATCAGGATACTATTGTTCTGATGAGGGAATTCTTGGAAATAGTGTTAGACAACAACTTCATCTACTATGAAGGGGAATATTATAGACAGACTTCTGGCGTAGCAATGGGGGCAGCCTGTGCCCCCATGTATGCCAACTTAGTTCTTCTTGATTGGGAAGAAGAATTTGTCTTAAAGTCCCCTTGGATGAATTACATCAGGTGTTTTGTCCGATACCTGGATGACATCTTTATGTTATGGGAAGGTGACGAAGCTACACTAAAAAGTTTTATTGATTATTTGAACCAGACCACAAGCTTTTTACAGTTTACACATCAATGTTGCAAGGAGGGTATTAACTATCTAGATGTCTACGTTTATTCTGATGGCCATTCCTTTCAGTCAAAAGTATATAGAAAGGAGACTTTCAGCAATGCTTATTTGCATTTTGGGAGTGCACATACGTATTCATCGAAACGCAGCATTGTCAAGGGACAGTGCATTAGAGCGGCGCGTATGTCGTCCAATGTGGATAACATGTTAAATGAATTGCAATTTATAGGTAATTTATTCAGGGTCAAGGGGTACCCCAATAGTATGATTGAGGACATTATACATTATGTGGCCAGTGAATGGGGAAATAAATATCCCTCATTATTAGGTACTGGGCTGGTCGCCAAGTCTGCCAGCCAATATAATACCACAAATGAAAATGCCATACAGGGTGAAAAACCTTATACCAGGGCTTGCATTTTAAAACAAGGGGATTATAGGAAGGATGTCAAGGACATAATTTCAAACAACTGGAATATATTGATAAGTGACGAGGGGATAAAGGATAAAATTTCTAACTGTCCTTACTTCGTTTCTAAGACAGGCATGAATTTGAAAAAGATCATTGAGGTTAAAACACAAAATTATAAGAGTAGGGCATACAATAAGAAAGGCACTAGAAAGTGTGGTCAGTGCAATTACTGTGGGTATATTATGGAGGAAACAACAATACTTTTGAGCAATAGCATTCATAGCAAAATTTTTTTCAGCTATGGTAATTGCCAGTCTCAACATCTGGTATATCTGGCAAAGTGCTGCTCATGCAGTAGTTTTTACGTCGGGAAGACGGACCGACGATTGAGGGACAGAATCTATGACCACACTTACTGTATTAGAAAAAGGGATACCAACAATGCTCTCTCTCGTCATCTTCTTAGCAGCCCTGCATGTCAGGGGTTTAAATTTGCAATTTTAGAGGTTGTATCTCCCAACCCTAGGGGTGGCAACATAAAAGCAATTGTAGGAGAAAAGGAGATAAAATGGCAGATAAGGCTGAATGCAGCCTCATCTCCAGGACACAACGAGGTGATACCTACTAAACCCCTGGTAAAAACTTAATACAAAAAAATTTTATGATTATAACCATGACGTGGGTTTTTTTTATATACAAGGGCATTATATATTGCATTTTATAGTGTTTTAATAGATATATATATTTGGCTTATATTATATAGGAATGTATTATATCTATTTAATGTTGTGTTTACAGTGTTTTGTATATATTGTATTGATTATTGTCTGGAATTTGTATGGTATTAGATTGTTACAGCCAAAACTATGTTTTTATATACGGATGGAGCAGCATTTACTTTTTAGTTTTTAGAATTCAGTTGTGTTTCTTTAACACTTGCATTTTAATTAGTTAATTGATCAATTAGGGCGGGTAGAAAGGTATATAAGGCAGCTTTAGTCAACTAACACTGTTCTGATGAAATCTCTGTAGTCAGATGAAAGCGCTCAACGAACTGTTTGGTATATTGTTCAAATAAAGAGAATTATATACGCAAGGCTCCTGGCAATTCCTTGGACTTGAATGTTCGTTTTCTCTGTTATTTGAAGTTTATGAATACTAAGAACTTGATAAAGCTGGGTGACTTTAATTTTCCAAAGATAGATTGTGTGAAAGGAACAAGTGGTTGAGCTCAGGAAGATGGATTTTATCATTTTGTCAGGTTCATAATTTAACACAAATTATTGATTTTTCCCACTAGGTTAAACACAATATTGGATTTGTTGCTCATAAATGTACCTGATAAAATAATTAATGTAAAGTAGTTGTGCCCATTTTGTAACTCAACCGTACAGCATTGGAATTTAAAGTAATAATGCAGAGAAATTTTGAGTGGCAGTCTAAGTATGTTTTTGATAAAGCTTCAGTTTTTGACACAGATATAGTTCAACAAATGAATCCCATGGATGTTACAGCACTGGGTCCTGAGGGAGTATGTGCAAGCTGGACAGCCCTTTTGAGAAGTTTTGTTGCAGGCATTTAGGTAATTGTTGACAACGTATTGCTAGGTATCCTAGTAGGTATACTCATCTATGGTGGATTTTAACCCAAACCAAACTGTTGAGGAAGAAGAAGAAAAAGTTTAACATTTTAGGACATTTAAGAGTGAAGCCTTCAAAAGAGCTTAGAATCTAGTTAACAGAAGATTGAAAACATCATTAAGTATTGCTAAATGTAACTTTGAATTGCATTTACTGTCTGTTGCCACTACTAAGACATTTTACACATATGTTAATCAGTCTAAGGGCAGCGTTAAAGCACTAGGTCTTATACTACATAGTGCAATGATTTTACATGCAGGAGAGCACCTGGCTAATAAGTTCAATAAATATTTTCTGGTAGGGAATACACTGCGGAAGAGGACATCCTTGACTTGAATAATGCAATTAATCAGGGATATGTGTGTCCAACAATCAGTTTGGACATGGTTTGTTCATATTTGACACACATAAGATAGGATAGTGGGATCAGACCTGATAGTTTTCCTGGATTATTTTGGTTTGCATGCAATAAATATATAATAGCAATGTCTGCATCTTTTTTTAAATAAAATGTTATTATATGGTACTGCCCCCACTAGTTGGAAACTTGTTGCTGTTATTCCTATTTACAAAGGTGGGACTAGGGAAAAAAATACTAGCTATAGACCAATTAGTTTTACATCTTTACTTGCAAAATGTTGGTATTTGTTAACAATTTTGAACAATGTTTTACTTGCCCATTTAAGGGCTATCTCGCAACATGACTTTACTCCTAATTGTTCACCTTTTACAACTTTTTCATTAGCTCAGGACTAGTGACTCTGTAAAACTTGTATACTTAGCTCTATAAAAGGCTTTTGACTGAATACCTCATAATGTCATTACAGAGGTGATGCAGAAACAAGCAGTAAATCCTTTGGTCATTTTTTGGGTTGCTAATTGGTTGACCAGAAGATATCAAAGAGAGAGAATTGAAAATTATACATCTGGTTTAGCACTCGTCAAGAAAGGTATGCTACATGGCTTAGTGTTGGAGCTTGTGTTGTTCAATATTGGGCTTTCATTAATCCTAAAGACTCCAAGTAAATGGATGGCTAAGTGTGCAAATGACAAAAAATGGAAGTATGACTACATCATCTTAAGATCTTAAGATATTTAATTAGTATTTAAGCCATTTGATCTGTGGCTGAACCAAAATAGTCTAAGAGTTAACAAGGAAAACTGAGGATTTTATGTTTTGGTCAAGTTGCTATTAATGTTAACATGGAATTAGGGCTCATTGACTTATGGAGCATGTTAGAATACAACGATGTTGGTATTATTTTTAATAATACTTTTAAATTTAGGTCTAATGCTCAGAAAATTAAAAACAAGTCTATTCATGTTGTAAGTTTAATACTTAGACATTTTGATTTGGGGAATAAAGAAGTTCTTAAGAAGCTGTTTATAGTTTATGTTCATCTAATTACAGAATATAATATGTTGTTTTGTTTATATAATAAGGGCTATTTATTATTATTGGAAGGCATGTTCACTAAAAGACTACCAGAGATCAATGGCAGTACATTTCAGTCTAGATTTGAGAGTCTAGGTATCTTTTCTATTAGTTACAGGTATTTGAGAGGTACATTGTGTTTAACTTTTAAGGCATTAATGAATGAAGAGCTGCATCTTGTGTTAAATATCAAATTACCGGATTCAATTAAGGCAGGATTAGGTTATATGTATAATAGCACTAAAAGTAGAACTGTTCTGAGATATAAATATCTAAGTCAATCATATCTCTCAACTGTTCAGATTTTTGCAGAATGTCCCAATTTTTGCCTTACATTTTTGGTTTCTTTCTTATAAAATTGTTGTTTTCTGGCAAATCACTGGAAAATTATAGAGGGTTGAAGTCAGAAAATAACGAAAGACATTTGAGTTTCAGACTTCGTACCAATCAGAAAATTCATGCTAATACAACACCTGTTGTTCTATCATCTTTGTAAGCTTGTAAGAGCAATATTTAAAAATAGCCCCTATTTTTGGACCTTTGTCCCCATTATTTATGGCTTTGTACAGTATGAAGTTAATCCACGGCTAAATTGTAGAACAGGTTACCGTTGTTCATTAGACAATCAAGTTCACTACATCTTTTTAAAAAAATAGTTTGATACATACTTGATCTTTAGAGTCTTTACTTTTATTGCAGAGCTCACATTTTAATTGGACATTAGCCCTAACATGGTATACAAGGACTATTGAACTACGCAGAGTCAAGTATTTACCACATGCCTAGAACAGACAAAACATTAGAGCAGTTGGGTGTTACCAAGTATCGGACTACTATCAACTCAATTTAGGGTATTAGCAAGTACCCTTGATGCCCACAGCAAAGGAAAATTAGTTTTTATTAACTGTTTTGATTTGCACACATTTACCAAAATACTCTTTCAAAGGAAAATTGTACCACTGATATACTTGAAGCTGGTGGATCACATTCTGGCAGGAGCTGGAGTATATGTTTATTGCTTATATAGTTGATATTACAATATATAATCAATGTTGAAAGGAACATGATCAGCATTTTAGAGCAGTTTTGATCAGACGAAAATGGCCAGGGCTAACTGTCAAGGCAAAGAAATGCAAAAAGGAAATGGCAGAAGTATCTTAACTTAGTCAACAGATAAAAATCTGCACAGACCTTGCTGTGCTGGTTGCTATTCAGGCATGCTCTACTCCACCAACAAAAAGTAGGGAAGGACATTTCTTGTGAAAGAGGGGATATTATAGAAGATTTTGTCAGACTATAACACAATAACCACTCCTTCCAGGACAAGCAAGAAGTAATGACAATGAAGAGGGTATTATTAAGCTATATTAAAAAAATGTGTGTATGTGTGAATGCAAATTATTTTAGCCAATATACAGTTACTGCAAGCAAGATAACATTGAAAGAGACTGGTATGTAGTGGGATGGACATATTCCTGTGAAGCCAATGTTCATTACCCTGTTCTGCAGCTGTACAGTAGAAAGTATACTTGGGTGTGGCTGGTATTGGTCATGGCCAAAAGAGAGCAGTGTTTATTTGCCATATGCTCTTAAAACTGAAAACCAAATTTATCCCTCTATCTTTATATTATTTAGATATATAAATACCCAACATATACATATGAGTGTATGACATATCTAAACACCTAAATATTGATAGTCTAAATACTGACAAAAATATCTAATATTCAAAATATCAACAGTTAAAAATATCTAAACGCAAAATGGCAACAAAACTAAAGCTACAACAGGGAAGGGTATATGCACTTTCCCCATTGTTGTGTGAACTCAGAGTTGGTATATATAATTAGCAGGGGGTAGTGGGAGGTGCAGAGAGACTTGACTCCTGCAAAGACATATATTGGTTTGGGATGTGGTTAGGTTTTGTCAATATTTTGCATTTAGATATTTTTAACTGTTGATGATTTGAACATTAGATTTTTTTAATCAATATATGTGTTTTGATCAGTTGTCATACACACACACACACATATATAGATATGTATATATATATATATATATATGTGTGTGTGTGTGTGTGTGTGTGTGTGTGTGTGTGTGTGTATGCATATATGTATATGCATATACATACACATCTGCATATAAAAGTGTACACACCTCTGTTAAAATGCCAGGTTTTTGTGATATAAAAAATGAAACCACAATAAATAATTTCAAAACTTATCCCACCTTTAATGTGACCTATAACCAAATAAATCTGTTAGGGGAAAAATATAAAAAATAAATACACTGGTTGCATAATGGTGCATACCCTTAAACTAATACTGAATTATAGCATTAAGTCTTCTTGTGTACACACTACCATCAATTAAAGAGACTCTGATTAACCCCAAATAAAGTTCAGCTGTCCTAGTAGGATTTTCCTGACATTTACTTAGTTGCCTACTACAGCAAAAGCAGTGGTTTGCAGAGAGCTTACAAAGCATCAAAGAGATTTCATTGTTGAACGGTATCAGTCAGGAGAATGGTACAAAACAATTTCCACAGCATTGGTTATACCATGGAACACAGTGAAGACAGTCATCAAAAAGTGGAGAAAATATGGAACAACAGTGACATTGCAAAGAACTGGACAGCCCTCCAAAATTGATGCAAAGACAAGATGAAAACTGGTCAGGGAGGCTGCCAGGAGACCTACAGCAACACTGAAGGAGCTGCAGGAATTTCTGGCAAGTACTGGTTGTGTACTACATGTGACAACAATCTCCCGTATTTTCCATATTTCTTGGCTATGGGGTAGGGTTGCAAGACAGAAGCCTTTTCTTACACAGAAAAACATCCAGGCCAGGCTAAAATTTGCAAAACAATGCATCAAGTCTACTAAAAGCATGTGAGAAAATGTATTATAGTCTGATGAGACCAAGGTAGAACTTTTTGGCCACAATTCCAAAAGGTATGTTTGGCGCATAAACAACACTTCGCATCACCAAAATACACCATCCCCATGGTGAAGCATGGTGGTGGGAGTATCATGTTTGGGGTTGCTTTTCTTCACCTGGAACTGGGGCTTTAGTCAAGGTGGAGGGAATTATGAACAGTTCCAAATGTCAGTCACCTTTGGCCAAAAACCTTCAGGCGTCTGCTAGAAAGATGAAGATGAAGAAGAATTTCACCTTTCAACATGACAATGTCCCCAAGCATACATCCAAATCAATAAAAGAATGGTTTCACCAGAAGAAAATTTAAGTTTTGGAATGGCCCAGCCAAAGCCCAGACCTAAATCCAATAGAAAATCTGTGGGGTGACCTGAAGTGGGCTGTGCACAAGGGATGCCCTCGCAATCTGACAGATTTGGAGTGCTTTTGCAAAGAAGAGTGGGCAAATATTGCCAAGTCAAGATGTGCCATGCTGATAGACCCCTACCCAAGAAGACTGAATGCTGTAATTAAATCAAAAGGTGCTTCAACAAAGTATTAGTTTAAGGGTGTGCACACTTATGCAACCAGCTTATTGTACGTTTTTTATTTTTTATATTTTTCCCCTAACAGATTTGTTTTTCAATTGAATTGTACAGGTTATAGGTCACATTAAAGGTGGAAAAAGTTTTAAAATGATTTATTGTGGTGTCATTTTTTATATCACAAAAACCTGGCATTTTAGCAGGGATGTGTAAAGTTTTTATATCCACTGTACAAACATGCAAAGCTATGTTTGTGATGGTTAACTGTATGTCACTGTATACATTTAACATGACTAATAAGTAATAACACATCAGATAACAGACATATAAGGATGCTTGAATCCAAACACAAAATCCACGCACTTTACCAGTTGCCTTTTATTAAACGATCTGGTACCTCGGCCTTTCGCGTGAAAAAAAGTTTACCAATATGGATCCATGGAATGTTGGTGGTAATAGCCAGGTAGATGGCCGTTTTGTATTACTGGAAAGACTTATGACTAAAGAAACTGCTTTGTTTCTTGATACTCGCCTCTTGGAAAAGTACATTAATTTGAATCTAACTCCTAGAGGCTTACGCATTGATCGACTTCCTGCAACTGAATTTTTAGAAGAGGAACATGATTTATTTGATGAATGGAAACAGGCTTCTTTAGAGTGTACTATGAAATGGCTCCGTATATTATTTAAACAGAACCAAAGAGCACACGATAAATTAAAATGTGAAATATTGCATCTACAGGACGAGTTGGTGGAGGAGTCCTGTTTTAGGATGCAATTTTCTAAAATCAATGAAAAGATTTCCAAACTAGAAACTGAAATCTTGCAGCGTAAAAGAAATAAATTTCTACGGGATATGAAAGACTATGAGATCGGTATTCTTTTCTCATGGCAACGTGAGCCTACGCGTAGTAGGTCAAAGGTTAGGAGAGGCTTACAGAAGCGACGAAGTGTTTCAGCATCCTCAGGGGAACTAGAAGGAAATATTTGTGGTACTAAAAATGTGACTTTTGCTGACTCTATTAATGATGTTAATTTGGAGACTGAGGGTACAAATGGTACATCAAGTTCCTCGAGGACAAATAATTCCTTTCAAACCAATAAATCAGGTCGGGGAAGGAATGGCAGAAAGGGCAGAAATCGCTTCAAGGAATGAACAAGTGAGTCTACAGAATGAACGGACATTATGTATTATTAATTTATCTAGTTTGGTTCTTAATGATGACATGAAATTTGTGTTGCTTAAAGGCAGTAAATTTGTGCCTATGTATTTTCCCTCCCTTGGTGATTTATATATTGAACTAAAAATGTTTATTAGAAAATTATACTTGAAAGTGTATTTTCAGAACAGTGCTATTAACCCTGTTAATAATATATCAGATGAAAATAATCTTGAGTGTGATGAATTATTAAATGTATCTATTTATGAGTATGAAGATGCTGATTTTGTTTGTGAAGATGAAAAGACAGAGAATGTGGATTATTATCACACAGGTTATGGAAAATTGTCACTACCCTATTTGGTTTCTGATAGCAGATTTACACCTAATATTAAAGTACCTGCTATTGCCGCTTTTTTTAAAGTTCTGTTTAAAGAATTGTCACTAATGCTGGATAGATTCTATAAGAACAAAAAGCAGCATAACTTAAATAAAAATGAATGGATAGCCCTTAAGAACATGGTGAAAGTTAAAAGGGAATTTATTTTTAAGTGTGCTGATAAAGGTGGTAATTGGGTCATTTTACAGAAATCAAATTATTGTGAAATGGTAGAAGATTTACTAAACAATGTGGTTGAATATAAGCATTTGAAAAAGGATCCAGTTATGGAATTTAACAATGAACTTCTAACTCTATTAGAGCGAGGGGAACATCTTGGTTTCTTTAATCATAAGGATGTTTGTAAATTGTTTATTAAGAAACCCTTGACACCCATTTTTTATGCCTTGCCTAAAGTGCATAAATGTTTGGAAAGACCCCCAGGTAGGCCAATAGTGTCAGGGATAGGTTCTTTGTTAAGTAATGTGAATATCTTCCTGGATTTTCATCTTAAAAAACATTTGAATAAAGTGACAGCACACATTTCCAACACTCAAGATTTGTTGGATAAACTCTCTCAGGTGAAATGGTGTCAGGATTATTATTGGGTGACCATTGACGTGAAATCACTGTATACAAATATTAGCAGAAGATGGGGATTGGAAGCAGTGATGGAGATGCTGGGTGATGGACCTAGAACAACTTTTTTGGTTAACTTACTTGAATTTTGTCTTACCCATAACTATTTTTGCTTTAACAATGAATTTTTTCTGCAATTGAAGGGAACGGCTATGGGGGCTGCCTTTGCGCCCTCATATGCCATTATTTACATGGGATTTTTTGAAAGGCAATTTATTTATCCCACCCTGTTTTATAAAAAGAACGTTGTATTATATAAGCGTTTTATTGATGACCTTTTTCTGATTTGTAGGGGTGATATTTGTGATTTTTTGGATTTTTTTGAAATTTTAAATAAGAATGAACATGGACTAACCTTCTCTTATGAACTTAATAGGGAAAGGATTAATTTTTTGGATGTGACGCTATATAATGATGAGGAACGTATTGGTTATAGGCCCTTTAGGAAAAGTACTTCAGTAAATATGTTCCTACATGTGAGCAGCATGCATCCTGGGCATTTATTGCATTCATTACCCTCAGGTGAATTTAAAAGAATTTTTGACCATACTAGTGATGAAATGGAGAGGGGTAATGAATTAAATAATGTTGAGTTGAGGCTTAGTAAGAGGGGTTATGATAAAGATCATCTGTTAAAATGTAAAAACAGGTTGCTTGGGATTATTGATGACAATTCTTGTGAGTATCAAAATTCTAGGAGTACTTTGGATAGATCCACTCTTAGAGTATTTAATAATAAAGAGTGTGATGGTGAGGAGAGGTTATTTTATGTCACAAAATTTTCCCCTCTATCAGATGAATTAGTGAAGGTAGTGAGAAAATATTGGTATATTATTAGTGAGGATGAGAATATAGGTCATCTTTTTCCTAAACATATCACTTTTTCTTATAAGAGGGGGAAAAATCTAAAAGAGTTATTGAATTATAACTTCTTGAAAGGGGATGAAAAGTATAATTTTTCTCCAGGTACACATCCTTGTGGTCACTGTAGTCTTTGTGAGAGGGTAATTAATGTAAATAGGATTAATGGTATATCCTTTGCTCCTAGATTTTACTTTAATTGTAGATCAATAGGAGTAGTGTATATTCTAGGTTGTTCATATGTAGGCATTTGGTACATAGGGCAAACTAAAAGGATGGTTAGAATTCGTATTTTAGAGCATTTAAAAGATATTAGAAACCATAGTGAAATTAGCCCTGTGGCCCAGCATTTTCTTGATAAACATGGTGGTTGCCCAAATAGTTTGAGATTTTGTGTTCTGAGTAAACCATTTTTATTGGAGGAGGGGGGGATTATTCCTATATATTACTTGAATTGGAGACTAAAATGATTCTAAAATTTAAAACTCTGAAGCCCCATGGACTTAATTTGGAATTAGGTATTTAATTATGCCATAATTATTATTATATTATGTATGTTATTTAACATTTCATATGTGGTTTATTTTGATACATTGTTTCTCTTTCTAATTTATTGTAAATGTCACTTTAAATTTGTGATTTTATCAGCGATATATTAGTGACTGATTGATTAATTGATGTTAGGTGCTTGTGATAATTGTTATTAATATGTGTATATATATACATGAAAAAATACACATTTTTTGTGATCCATTGAAGGCGAAAGGCCGAGGTACCAGATCGTTTAATAAAAGGCAACTGGTAAAGTGCGTGGATTTTGTGTTTGGATTTACTTTCTTTGTGCTGGTGTTTTTGGATATAAGGATGCTTGTTCTGTTAGCAGTCCACCTCTATAACATGTTGTGCCTACTAACACACATTCCAATCTGAAACCAAGAGATTCCTGATGTTATTTGGGTGGCCATGGCTCCAACCTCTGGACAGCTGAAGGTGGATTTGGCAAAGGTGCCCTCCCATCATTCACAAAATGGTGACATTCATACTAACATTCATTTTGATATGGTAGCGCTCATGAGAGTCCTTACATGTAGATTTTGAAGTATTTAACTGACAAACATATGATATTCTGCAGGATGGGATAAATCGTTAATAAGGTATCATATTATTCTGGTACATGCATATATTATGTAGTTGTAACTTTAATTATAAATGTAGACTATTTCCTTTTAAGTCAAAACATCCAAGGTGCACTCACCTTCTATGACTGTAATTACTGCTAATGAATGGATATCCACACTGATATGGTCTTCCAGGTGGGTATACAGCTTACCCTATGTTCACTCAATTCACAATACAAGTAATGCTTTGTTAGTTTTTCTAAATCATAAAAAACATTACTCATACACATAAAAAATATTCTAAAACAGGTTTTTGCATGAGACATTCTCTCTGCACTATTAATGGGGGACTTCCACCCGCCCCATACCTAAATGTACAAACTCTATTGTCACACAACAGTAGAGAAAAAAATAAAGAGATCTTGTTAAATTGCAATGCCACTGTATTGCAGCTTTTGATTAAGCAGGATTTGTTCAGTAAAATAAAATTCAGCAAATCATAAATGAAAAAACACAGATTGACCAAATGTAGGACAACCAAGTACACATGTCCCGTCATCAGGGAGTACAGCCTGAAATGACTCAGAGTCCTCAGAGTGTGACACAAGCTATATGGGACACTATTGTCTCAGGCACACTTGTACCATGCAGTGATACACATTGAATACTTAGATATTCCAGACCATTAAGATTAGGGGCCACAGGGCTGCAGAAAGACTCTGCAGATAATGTCTCCAGTGGAGGAGCAATCTGAGAATGTCAATCACTGCAGCTTCACAGTTTTTACAGAACAAAGTCTAACTACAACAGGGAGCAGCTGGAGAACTGAGGGGATGAGATCATAGGTTCATAGGTAGGTACTAGGCTATCAGCCCTGGGGTCTATATAAGCCTAGCCAGAAAGGTTCCATGGCTTTCGCCACCCAAGAAAATTATTCAGCGATGAAAGGAGGACAAGGAATTGTAAGGATTGCATGCTCTGTCCTTATCAAAATCAATACTGCTTCATTCCAACCTGTAGTAGGGGATCATGGGTTCTTCTACTGAACTGTGGTCCTTCATAGTATGTCACATATCATAGCTATGATGCATAATGGTGCTGAAAGATACCATACTGAACACATGGAGGTTATGGAAAGGATATAACTGGCCAAATGCATGTGGCTGCAGACCACACATGACCTCTCAGATGGCAACTGTGTTAGATAACAACATTGCCACATGCAGTTTGTGATGTGGCACATGGTCCACATACCTGCTACAGACACAAAAAAGCTGTTAGCATGGTACACAGCAGCCTCACTATTAGCTGAAAGGAGACACACTGTGCAAGGTCTGGGTAGTAATCCAGTTGCCTTATATTTGGTTCCAGATACACTAAATTTATTTTATTTTATTTATTTTACATTAAAATTTAGTCTCAGACCATGGTTTTGCCACCAGTCATTTGTCATTTTTAGGCCTGTTTTTCAGAATATCAACATCTTTTAGGGATACAGTGATTGCTCCCAGCTTGAAGTCATCAGTGAACTTCGTAAGCCAGAGGCCCTCAATATTGGCCTTCACTTCAGACAAGTATATGCCAAATAGGAAGGGGTCTCAGATGGTTTACTCCTAGGTTTCATCTTTAGGTGAGAACTAATGCTGTGTTTAGTATCTGACTTCTTGTGGCAAAAACTGGACAGGATATAGTTACCATCCCCTAATACTAACATTCTGTATTTTGAACACTTTTTTCTAATTAATCAGATTTCTAAGCTATCACACTTTCTAGAATTATAGTACTAAATGTGCATTCACTACCATCCCCTTTCTACCTCCTTTACATATCACCTTCCATTTATAATCTTTGTCTTATAAATTCCTACACTTCTCAGAGTCTTTTACCCTCTAAGGTTTATTTATCATAAGTTATAAAACAACATCAATATATAACCCCCCCCATTTCATAACTATGCACTATATCCTACTCAGAAACAATGCTTCATCAGCAACCACTAAATACTTCTTTCCTCAGTAACAAAAGCTATAACCATGATGCTTTCTCATATCCCTCCTATTTGCCCATCCCACCCAATCAGTTTAACCACATAACGAACAAACTACCAGTCCTGAGGATGAGGCATTAAACTGAGGCCCCATCTGCTTGAGTTGGTGGTAGCTCAGGTGAATGTTAACGATCCCTCAGCACTTATTGTAAAGAGTAGGGGGGTTATTATTTACAACTTATTTACAATATACATATTTACAAATTTACATATTTACACAAAGAGCTAACATTTCATATTACATTCCTTCATTACTTTACATTCATATAGACCCCCACTCTTTTCAACATAGCCATCACTTGATTTTCCTTACACTTTTTGGGAAAATCCATTTCCCATTAAGCATAACTTAATTTAACCTTTCATTACAGATTGTCCAAATTATACCAATTTTTTATCCACATTATTAACATATTCTTTATTATGCTTTTCTATAAAAACCTTACTCAGTTATGTCCATGCTAATTTGTTTATAATCTTTCAGTTCTCTAACTATTTTACTATCATCTTTTCTGTTGCTTCTAATTTTCCACAATACAGACAAACTCTCTCATTAATCTTTTTATAAGGCATATTTCCTTTAACAGGTAATTTGTTAATTTGTAACCTCTATACAAAATCTTTATATACATTTTTCATTCACCATCTCTTTGTTTTATACCTTCTTTTTTTCTTTTGTTAAATGTTGCCAAGGATTCACATAATAATTTTTGTCATAATATTTTGTACTAGCTTTTCCTGTTTTCTTCAGTTTTACCTATACTTAATTTACACACTTTCATTTTTTTCTTAATACATCCTTATCTCTTCATTTTCCATTCCTCCTCTCTTTTATTCATTTTAATTAAATTCCTTTCTTTCTTATATTTTTCTTAAAATATATTCATCACTAACTTAGTCTCTTTTCCACTTATCCATCTCAAAACTTTATATAAATTTAAAGACGCTCCATACACTATCAGATTCAATAAACCCAAACCTCCTTTGTCTTTTTCCCATATACAAAACTCCTCTTTTAACAGGAGTCTATCTAGATCCCCAAATAAATTGAAAAAATAATATCATTACATTGTTTTTCCATAACACTTGAACTCATATATAAACTAGCTAAATGTGATAGTTTTTCCATCCATATTGAATGTATCAGGTACACTTTTTATATAATGACAACTTATACTTATTCCACATACAACAGAAGGAAGAAACTGTTGCAGAAAAAGGTTAAGTCCCAAGACTGGAAAAACTCCCTTATTAGCCTCAACAAAAAGTTGAGATCCCTCATCAAATCTTCTAAAGCCAGCTATGAAGGCAGAATTGTAGCAGACACTAAAAACAATCACAAAGCCTTCTATAGTTATATCAAGAACCTCCACGGCAATACCCAGATTTGCTCTGAGTTACTGCACAATGGTACCTCCTATTCTGAGCCAACAGATATTACCAACATACTGGCTGACAGATTCAGTGCCAGCTTTACCCCTCTCTCCCCCCAAAGGATCAGTCACAATACCAGAAGAATGCCAGGCACCCAGCGTTACTGCAGCACAGGTTAAAGCTGTATTGTCCAAGGCCAAGAATACAGCTTCCATGGGACCCAGTAATATCCCTAGCTCTGTTCTACACAAACTACAACACGAACTGACACCACATCTGTATGCCCTTTTCAGTCACATCCTCACCTCAGGCTTTGTCCCTACCAAATGGCGCACTGCTACAGTCATCCCTCTCCATAAAGGGAGAGCAACTACAGACCCCAGGAATTATCGTCCCATTAGGCTGATGAATCTGTTATGTAAAGCTATGGAGTGTATCATCATGGGCCTGATTAACAAAGATATAGGAAATCTCCAAACTCTAGACCCCACACAATTTGGCCTTGTGAAAGGGAGATCATGCCTGTTCAACCTGGGACCCACCACATCGATGGAACCCACTGAACACTGAAGGCATTATAAGAGATCTGGGGACACAGGTTGACAGCAACCTCTCCTTCGACCACCACATTGCCACTGTGGTCAGAAAGTCCTTCTATGTGGCACATCTCATTACCAAGGATTTTGCATCCAGGTCATCATCTCTCTCTACTCTTCCCTCATTAGACCAATCATTGAGTATATTGCCCCATTTGGCATGTACATCACTAGACACCTGCAACAGCTGGAGAGGCCACAGAAGTACCTCACAAACAGGATCCTAGGCATTAAACACATGTCCTACATGGACAGACTCAAAAGACTCCACCTATTCTCTGTCTCATATAGTCTACTTAGAGGCGATCTTTGCTTGACTTACAAAGCCATGTCTGACCCAGCTCTGTTAGAAATGCTACATCTAAAGAAATCCCAATCCCTCAGCGCCACACGCTCCAGAGACCGCAACCTCATTACCACAATCAACAGAACTTGCTGGAGGGACAGGTTCCACACCCAGAGACTGCCCATGCTCTGGAATAGACTTCCCATACATGTCAAGCAGAGCACCTCGCTGTCCCACTTCAAGAGAAATCTTGATGAATGGATGAATAATAGAAAGTTCACCCCGGGGATCACTCCAGTGGCTCTACTTGACAGAGGCACTGGGAATTAAAGTCAGGCGGCACAAGGCCAGGGCACTTCTATGGGCTAGGCTTGTAAAGGCTCTAGGACCATTCACCTAGTACACACCTATGGACCTATAACTTTACGTCATTGTAAATTTCTCAAAATTTTCTCCCATGGCACTTTTTTTATACCATACTCATCAAATTCAATTCCTAAAGCTGATATTTTTTTCCCTAAATTTTATACCTTCCAAATCTTTCCCACTCTCTTAACCCTTACATTTCTCTTTATTAATATTCATACCAACCTCTTATAATCCATCATATACATTTCTAATCCTTTTGCCCATTTATTTTCCATTTTTTGCTATTAATATATCATCAGCATAAGACATAATAACACAATACTTTACCCCCATTTCTTGTATATATTTACACTTATCCAACTCTTCATTTAATCTTTTTATCACTCTATACATAACCATTATAAACAAAAAGCTGCTCATTGGATATCCCTGTTTTATACTGCTTTCCATCACTATTTTTTCACTAAATCAACCATTTACTAAAACCTTAATTTTAGTATACTGATTCACATATTTTTTTATCTTTATACTAAAATTATATTCTTCCAATAATTGCCATAAAATATAATGCTCTATTGAATCAAATGCTTTATTTATATCTGCCACTATTAAATTTGCTTCTGTCTGACCTTTCTTAATATGGGTCTATATTAAAATACTGAAACCTCACTTACGCAAATACCTAAACACCGACACATAAATAACGAACCGCGAAAACACTGAACGTCCTGAAGCGCGAAACTCAAAATATCGAATTGCTATAGTTGGCCAATCCCACTGCCCGCTACGTACTACCTACCCAAACTAAATAAATGATCCACACTTCCCCATATCTACGCTTTACCCATATATATATATATATATCCCATATCCTAATCAAACATTCACTACACACAAATGTATCTAACTATAAACAACTACGGGAAAAGTATAATTTACATATACATTCAGCTACACAACTATATTACTATACATACACTTAACATAACCCTACTTCTAACCCTAAAGTAAAGGTTGCATGTATAACTATGTATGCACTTACCTTAACCCACACCCTAACCCTAAAGTCCGTAACTATTGCACATTTCCATTAAGGAGCTATACCAGATAAGGGCCAACTATGACAATTCGATATTTCAAATTTTGTGTTTTGGGACGTTCAGTGTTTTCGCGGTTCGCTATTTATGTGTAGGTGTTTAGGTATTCGCATAAGTGAGGTTTCGCTATTTTAATATAGGCCCTCTTAATATCATCTATTATTTTCCTGATTATCATTAATATCTCTTGAATTCCTCTTCCTCTAACCCCATAAACATCTTTTTCAGTTACAAAATGTAGTTTTTCTTCTAATCTTTTCTGTATTACTTTCATAAATAACTGAGAATCACAGCTATTCAACATTATAAGTCTCCAGTTTTTAATCTCATTTTTTCTTCCCTTTTCCATATAAATTTCATTACAACCTCACATATTTCTTCATAATTTATCCCATCATTTAACCACTCATTAAATACTTTTATTAATGTCTCTTTCTGCCATATAATTAATTTCATATACATTTGGTATCATATACCATCCAATCCAGCTGCAGTGTCTACATTTACACTCTTTATCACCTTATCTATCTCAGCTGCTGTAATTTGCTGCTCCAATTCTTTATTTATTTCTTCTGTAAATTGTTTTACCTCCCACGTACCCTTCTTTCCACTCCTCTTTCTTTCACCATCCCTTTCACATATTTAACAACAAAAATTCATTATTTTAAATTGTTCTTTTTCAAATTTCCTATCACGATTCTTCATTTCTCTCATTACACCATTGTCCTCTTTAACTTTAGTACTTAAATATGATGATACTTCCTTCTTTCCCTGCAAAAATATCTTTGCCTATATAATAACTCTTTAATTTTCACTTTTTTTATACATTTCTTCTTCTTTCTTAAAGTAATTCTTGTCATTTATATCTAAACTACTCAAAACATTTGTTAACATTTGTCCATATTCCTTTTTGTATTTTTGTCTTCTCTCATTCTCCCATAGTAAATACTTATTTTTATATTTTTCTTTAAATGTTATCCAGCATTCTGATCAATTCTTATAGAAATATTTCATTAAGTGATCTTTCCATAACTTTATTATATCTGCCTTATTCCATTCTTTTTTCTTTTATTCTAATACCTTTTCCTATTTTAATATATTCTTTATTTTCGTCTATCTCAATCCATATAGCTAAGTGATCTAAAAAACATGTCTCTACTACTTGTTACATTATAACAAGATTATAATAATCTATTTCTGTTTGAAATCTCCCTCTTTTATATGTGTTTTTACTTAAGTACCATAATCTTAGATATCCACATTTTAATATTTCTTCCATTGCTTTTTTATCTATTCTACATCTTTGCTTCTTATATCTTAAATTGCAATTAAAATCTCCTGTTAGTATGATACCCATCAAACTGCAGTGTCAACATTTATACTCTGTATCACCTTATCTAACGTAATTTAATATTTTAAAAATAATTTCTCCTTTTCTTTATATTACACACAAGCATATATTGCTATTAATCTATACACATTTCCTTCCCATCTAAAATCTACTACTGTCAATCTTCCAAGTTTGACCAATGTAAAATCTAAAATTTTAATTATTTTCCTTTAGAGTATAGCAATACCTTAACATTTGTTATGTCCTAAAATCCATATTATGCCACCTGGTCATAATAGCTCTGTTTGTTGTCTTTCTTCTTTATTCAAAATCCTAATATCGTCTAATACTATCAACTCCACAGCACAATTCTTACACTATTCTATTATTACAATTCTCCTGACTATATTATTGATACTATTAACATTAATAGATAGAATTCTAAGATTATTTACTGCTCTTCTTTTTAATTTATGAGAAATTGTTTTAGTTATCCATTTCTTTTCTTTTTAACTTTTATTTCTAATTCCTGAACATTTCTTTCCCTATCCTTAAGTCTTTTCACTATCATATTTTGAAACGACTTTCCAATTTAAATCCTCTTTATCACTAATTTCTGTTCCACTCTCTTTCGCCGTTTCCCCTTTTTCTATATTATCCAAACTCTCTTCTTGATTTACATCATTACTTTCTTCCTTTTGTTTTTGTTGACCTTCCACTTGTATTATGTCTTTAGCAATTTTATTTTGTTGTTCAAATTCACCTTCTAAATTCCTCTCCTTCTCACAATCTATCCATACATGTCATGATTGCTTACACTTATAACATGCTACTTTACAATTAATTGCATTATGACCAGTTTCCACACATGAATAACATCTTTTTAACACAATTATTTATGAAATGTCCCTCCCTCTCACAGAAAAAAAACATGTTTTTGGTTGCCCCAATACTTAACAAAAGCTCTGTGTCCATCTACAGTAATCATACTTGGAATATGTACAATTTTACCATTCTCCATTTTCAAAATTACAGTCCCAAGCTCCTATCCAAAGTCCTCTATTATCAAACACTTCTGAAATATCTTTGACTTCATTGCATTTTTTTTAATAAATACCTTTTACAGTCTTTTCAATGACAGTTCAAAACCACATGTTCATTTTTTAATTATTCCAAGGAAAATGTATTTTTTCTCCATATTTCTTTTAAAATGTCTCTAAGATGTCAGCAATCTCAAAAAAAGATGTCACAGTATTTCTCTTTTTCGTTAGATTTAAAGCTCTTACCTCTTGTGCCTTTATGCTTAAAGATAGAATCAGCTTGTCCCAAATCTCATACCTGTCCAATTCTAACTCCTCTTTACTTTGTATTCTTACACTGAATTTCTTCTTTTCAATGCCTTCCATTTTCTTCTTCTCCTTATCTGTTTTCTTTTTTGTGCCGACTACCACCACAAATGATTTCTTCTGCTTTTCTTCCTTGCTACAGAATTTTTCCATTATTTCATCCCACAAAGCCTCCATAACTCCGGTTCACTCTGCTCCAACAAGTTCTCCAATATATCATCCCTCAACCCTCCCGACTGGAGAGTTGTAATTATAACTCCTTCCTCACTCCTCGACCCCTTCAACAGCTCTCTCTGGAAGATTTCCTCCAACTCTTCCACTCGATCCCCTTTTCTGACTTCTCAAACTATTTTCTTTTCTTCCCGGTCTGAAAATATTACTATGGAGTCAGCATTCACCTCATCTCCATCTTCTGCAGTCGTCATCTTTATGAGCTATTCTCCCAGCCACTTCCACACTAGGAATGGATGTTTGCACTCCTTAGCCACATGCACTATGAGTGTTGTAATTAGTAGGGGGAAGTTCCCCAATGCCCTGGCCAAATTTCCTCTAATAATATAAATATTACCTTAGGTTTCCCCTGAAAATAGGCTAGTAGCTTAGCAGAACTAACCTATTTAAAAAAAGGATTAATAAATAAATAAAATAAATAAATAAACTGACTAAACCTTTTCCACAGTTCACTGCTTTCCATTTACTGTTTCCAGTCATTGCTTTCTCTTTGCTGTTTTCAGTGTCTGCAGGTATGGAACTCAACCCTGGTTTCCTTGCATTCCACATTCTTATTCAACCAACTCTCCAGTGTCCCCAGTCTATTTCAGGATATTTAAGCAGGCCTTTAATCAGGTCCAACAACAAAACTTATTGCATTGAAGTATTGATCATTCAAAATAACCCAAACCTTATTGTACAGGTTGAAAGAAATGAAGTTCCAATCTCCATTTTTCATTTATTCTTCTATTAGGAATGAGTGTTCAGGAAATGAAATAGGAGGCAACATTTTAATGTTAGAAAAGGAAAAAAGTTTCACATTTTAATTATCACCACCTCTACTTCTATTTTAGACACTAACTTGCACTGACTGGTTCCTTAATTAATCATCAGAAACAATTTAAAGCTTTGCATTGCCTCTCTCTGTCTTCCATCCTCCAACATCCTCTAATTGGTTTGTTACCCTCTTAACCTGTTGTCTCTTTAGGCAACGAATGGAAATGTTATATTACCTGTTGACCTAAATATAAAATGGAGAGGCAGCACTGTAGCAAACTTACACATCTTTCCACATCATATTGATTTGTCTAACTGATTAATGTCCCCACTAACCCCCAACACTTGTTCAGGAATTTATTCTGTTTAGATATGCTTTTGTCTAACATGCATTCTTTATGTCATTCCCTGTGTATTGTTGCAAACTCTATGCATACTCATTCTGCAAACTTTTCTACGTGATCTTTTAAAATGCCAAAAAAGCTCACAATCTATACCAATTGTCAAATATTTCTACCAAACAAAGACAAATTCCTTAATATGAAGACTCCAATTCATTGACTAATTGACATTATGCACCCTTCTTTACCTGAGTGAGGCAATCTTCGTTTTTTTCATCACCTGGTTTGGCACCTACGTCTCTAATGTACACAGGCAGCCTGTAAATAATTTATCTCTCAGGCCCCTGTTTATAAATATTTAATCTCCCAATCCCCTGCTTACACTTATCAAGGACACCAGAAATTTCAGAGATTTGGAATGCATGGCTAGGCTTAAAAAGGCCCTAGTGGTTGTTAGCCTAGTACAAACCTATGAACCTATAAGCCCATGAACCAGTATTCTAGCAGTTGAAAAGCTCTCACCCTTTAAAATAAGAAATGTTAGTGGTAGTTACTATCTGGGGATTGAATTAGACAGGAAGAAAACAATGTACAATAAACTATAGTAGTTACAGAACTCTGCAAGTATTAACAGATACCATGATTTATATCAGATATTTAAAACAGAAACCAGACTTGCTGTTAAATTGGTCAAATCTACCTAGAGTAAAATCCAACAAAATCTGCTATCTCGTAATCAAAAAAAGTCCTAATCAGAATTTATTTTATTTATTTGCGTTTAGAATTTAAATGCAAATATTTAGAATTGTTTAGAATTTAAAACATGTCTCAGTCAACTGATATTAATTTTACACAGTCGTCTTTTGTAATCCCAGCTTTAAATGTGAACAACCTAATAACTTTTTCAAATCTTTCTGTCCTGTTAATCCCTTTCCTCGTATACCTCCCCACATCATCTCACAGTTCAGAATCTCTCCTAAGCTATTACAACTTCATTCCCAAATTCCACTATAGAACAATATCAATTCACTTCATATATAACCTGTTTTCTAAAATATACCCTACCAAATTGTCCTATGATACCTCTGCACACTAACTGTCTAAAAGAAGCATCAGCATTTATGACAGTCTCCTTACATTCATCTTTAAACTTTCTTGGCACGCCAATATAATATCTCAGGAATATACAGTAAGTCAGCAATAATAGTACCTTTGCATAAACTTGCTAGCACTTCATTACCTGAATATTTTAGACCAGTCATAACCTACTGCTAGTGGCAAAAATGCTTGAGCAGAGTGTATATATAAGCAATGTTTTGCCAATGTAAAACAGCGCCATGTCCTCAATAATGCACAAAGTGAGTTTCATTTCAGTTGCAGCACCATTACCTCTTTATTTTTAGCCACTGATTTTATTTTTGGTGTTATGGTTAAAGGTTGGGGGGTACCCATGTGGGAGGAGGCTTTCATTCAAAGCCAGGAGGAACACTGGATGACACCAGGGAAAATAATTTAAACAATTACTTGGACTCACCTAAAAGTTAAGACAGCAACAGATCTAGAAGCACAATGCACTTTATGATCAATAATATTGACTGACTGTGCAGATCAGTGGTTTCTGAGGGCAGGGACTAAAATAAAAATAGAGATCAGGGACATTCTGCCATCTCAGAGACAGATAAGATGCATGTCAGTATGTGTGTGTGTGTGTGTGTGTGTGTGTGTGTGTGTGTGTGTGTGTGTGTGTGTGTGTGTGTGTATTTGAATGTGCCAATGTGATACTTCGGTCACAGAGTTGACTATGACAGAAAAATACTGATTTGCACTCACAGTAGCCAAGGGTGACTAACTTGTCTCAAAATTATATAGAAACAGTCCTTTTGGGCCTCAGCTCTTACTATTGCTGATGGAGTTTTTTTAATCTGTTTTCCAATGTTTTCCTTTTAGATGTACCCTAACACAACATCCTACAATTTAAGACAACCAACAACTTAAAATCCTATTAGTTCCTCAGTCCTTATATTCTACTCCTTCATTTGTATTGCTCACCAATTTCTTTCCTTATCATCATCTTTATCAGTATTTTCTACAAGATAAGAAATTCTTAAATAGCATTTGCATTCTGCAGTTTATTCCAACATTTATTGTTAGGTTAATTTGTAGTAAGGTCACATCTACTGTGGATATATTAAATGTACATAGCATTCACTCACACATAGCACCACAGTTGTTGAAAAGTGCCTCATAACATGTCTAATACTCTTAATATTATATTGTTTGTTTAAAATTAGCACAATTGTCGTTTTCCTATGTTCCAGTCTAGGATGTGGGGTAAAAAGAGTTTTTAAATCAACCCACTTACCTTACTTACCTTAATAAATACTCAAATAAATATAAAATATTGTGGGGAACTGTACATGTATCTTCATTTTTTTTTCAAATAAAGAAGCACAAAAATTAGTTTATCCATGCTGTCTTAATTTTGCAGTTCTACTCAGAGGGTTGACAAGTTAAGAGCTGTAACTAAATAAAGACAAAATGTATTCTGGATACCACAAGGCTATTGTTGCATATGGCTATGGAAGCAATCATTGTGGAATTAATTAATAAATAAGAACATAGGCAACCTGCAAACTCTTGACCCAAGCCAGTTTGGATTTGTCAAGGGCAAATCCTACCTACTTAACCTGGTTGACCTCTCCGAGAAGGTTACTGAAACAATTTACAGGGCAAATCAGTACACACAGCATATCAAGACTTCCCAAATGCATTCAACTCCATCCCATACTTGGATATCATAGATTAACTATCTCAGTTAAATGTAAATCCCTGTGTAACTCATTGGATAGCAAATTGGCTCACAAATAGAACCCAGGAAATTAGGGTGGGCTACAAAGAAGCAACCTCTGGGTCGCATATAGAGCCTCAACAGACACTATCCTGTCAGATTTATTACAAATTCACAAGTCAGTGTGAACACTGGTTCAAGGGATATAAATCTCTTTTGCAACATAAATAGAACATGTTGGAGGGATAAGTATATATCACAGATAATTCATCTTCTATGGAACGATCTTCCACTCCACTTAGAGAAACACTTCTCTTATTCTATTCAAATGCAGTTTGGATAAATGGATAGGAAACTGCAAATTCACCCCTGGTTCAGCATCCATGACCTTCATAGAATAGAGCAAAAAGCAAATCTCCCAACATTTGTTTGTTCTGTCTGCCTTTGGGTTATTTGCACGCAGAATATAAAGGCTAAAAACAATGATGGGAATGTAAGGCTAGGCTTCTTAACATCTTCACAGATCAATAGCTTAGTAAGTACCTATGAACCAATAAACTTATGAGATGAATAAATAGGATATCAAGGCACAGCCAAGAGCATCCAGTGTGGGTTCAAGAAGGGTGTTGGGTAGCATTCTCCTAACCTCAAGTGACTGTAATCTCCAACATGCAATGGAGTGGCTTGCTGTTTGATGTGAAGTAGTTGGGATGAAAATCAGCACCTTGAAATTAGAGGCTATGGCTTTCTTCAAGAAAATAGTTGATTGTTTGTCCTCTTCCAGATGGTAAGGGACATAGTAACCTCTGGTGGAGGACTTTAGGTAGTTTTGGTTCTTATTCTTTAATGAAGGTAGAGGGAGTGGGGTTAATAGTGGTAATACTGCAGACATTGCACGGAACTTGGGAGGTGGTGAAGTGAGAATGAAATCATGGGGCAAAGCTCTCAGTCTGACACTCATTCTATGACCCATCTTTCCTATCCTTATGATTATGATCTTTGGGTAGTGACCTAAAGGAAGGGATCCCTTATAGAAGTCAGAGAAATTAGGTTCCTTCTCAGGGTACCTGGGCTCATTCTCTTTGACAGAGTACAGCCACCTTGCATCAGTTGAAAGCAGTCAGTTCAGGTGGCTTAGGCATCTAGAAAGGAATCTTTAAGTTCAAGAATGGTCCACAAAATGCAGGGATTGTATCTCTCAGTTTGCTTTGGAATTATTGGTGGTTCTACATGATGAACAGGAGACTGTTGTTAGGGTTAGGGAAGTGGTCTGCATTATTCAGTTTGCTACCCATGATACCTTTACCAGGCAAGTGGTTTCATAAGCAGACAAATGGTTGGATAGATGTATGCACTAAAAGATGTGAATCAGAAAATATGCTTCAAGCATTCTACAAGCGTACAAATCTTGAGATAGAGGAATATTTTACATCATTTAGATAAACTGTAATAGAAATTAAAAATAAAATAAAATAAATAACTTCTCTCATTTTCAAAGTGAAACAATACTCACCAAGGTAAGTGTTACTGGGAATATTGCATCCTTGTGGGACAGCAAGGTCCTCCACCTGTAGCCTTGGGCCTGAAAATTTCACATGACAGTCTGATATTCCTCAATACTACTAACCCTTTTGGGTATGATTACTTGCCTAGTGGACAGTGTATGAAGGCTATAAAAATCAAGTACTTAGTTGCTACTTAATACCTCCACCTTCTTAATTTCAGTTCATCCATCCATCGACAACCCCTTTTTCCCATTTTGCACATGGGGGTCAGGGTATCACTTCAACAGTGACAATCATCTACAGCCAAGGTTTACATTGTTGGATGGCTAGCCCTGCCTATGCAGTTCTTCCACACCACACACTCACACTTATGACCAATTTAGAGTGTCTAATCCACCTTCTGCAGGTCTTTGGAATGTTGGAGGAAACCCATGCAAACACAAGGAGGTCATGCAAACTCCACACAGAAGGCAACGCAGCAGAGAATCAAACCAGGGAACCTCTTGCTGTGAGGTGACAACACTGTCTGCTGCACCACTGTGCCATCCTTTTTAACTTCAGTCCATCTGCTATTAAAATTATGAGACAATGAATGGCAGCACAATGGTTCAGTGGTAAAACCTTTGCTTTACAGCTCCAGGAGCCAGCATTCAGTCCTGACAACTTTATGTGTAGAGTTTTCCATTTCTTCCATGTCTGTATATATTTTCTTTGGGTACTCTGGTTTCCAGCTGCTCTCATAAACATGGTGTTAGATTGACTATTACACTAAATCGCTCATAAATATGTTTTATTTTCCCTTGCTGTTGAAACCAGGGTCGTGACTGAAAAGGATTCAAGAAGGGGCAGTTCACTTATCTAGTTAATGAACAAAAAAACACAGAGAAGAAGAAAATAAAACTGAGAGCTTTATTTTAAGTCAGTCCACTAATATAACAGGGCTATCATGAACATGGCTGAGTATCCAGCTTGGAACCAAGTCTAAGATTACCATCTGTCCATACCTCTCAACTGTACAGATTTTCGCAGAATGTCCAGATTTTTGGCTCATATTGGCCTGTTCCTCATAACATTTGTGGTTTTATGGCAAATCACTGGGATGATCTGAGGATTGAAGTCACTAAATAATGACATACATTTGAGTTTCAGACTTCAAATCATTCAGAAAATGTATGTTAAAACAAACCCTGTTACTCTAGCAACTTTCTAAGTTTATAAGAGCGATATTAAAATATATCCCTATTTTTGGGCCTTTGTCCCCCCATTTTGTTGGGCTTTGTCCAGATTTCTTGCACTAAGAGGTTGAAAGGTATGCATCTGTCCCATTTTTACTGGACATTCCTGATTTAAGCTGATGCCTCCTGTGCCCTTATGTCTTAGGAGGTAAAGTCCAACCTAACTTAAAGCTACATAAAATTAATTACTGCATCTGAAACACTTTGATTTAATACAAAATAACTGAATCAACCAAAATTCTTTAAGACTGCATTTTGACAGTAAAAGGTTATTTGGATTTGTTAAAGTGTTGCTTATCCTACAAAATCTCACATTTCACTAAGAAATGTTCCACTTTAGACACCTGAAATGATGCAATCATAACTAACAACCACTTCCATCACAGGAAGACTAGGAACTCTTAACAATGAATGTACTGAGTCTTTGCATTAATATGTTCCCATGCATAGGAGGTGGTGTCATTTTTTCCAGTGCACTGCAGTACTTAAAGCCTAAGAACTGGGTGTGGCATCACAGGATTTACCCACGCTCCGCGTGATTTGATCACAAGGGAGAAGCCCCAGTGATAAAATGAAGCCAACCATGGGCAAATCATATGATAACCACATCCAGGAGCTGGTTATTGCTATTATACAATGACATTATTTAAGAAAGAAATTGTTTACCTTTCTTAAATAATGTCTTTGTAAAAGGGAGCTATAGTGTTCCTCTGCATTCTTCCGTGTTTGCTGATGTACTGCGCATGCATATGGGACTTGTGTTCCCATGCTTGCACAGTATGTCAGTGCAGTGCAGGAGAAGTAATGGAGAAATGAGAATATCCACTTTTTTGTTTATTTGTTTTCTTCTAGCTATACATACTGTTAAGGCAAGAAATCTGGACAAAGTCAAACATACTGGAGGTCCATAAATATGACAAATTTTAAATATTGCTCTTTTAAACTTAGAAAGTTCAAGGAATAAGAAGTTTTGTGTTAGCATGCATTTTTGGAAGGATATGAAGCCTAAACCCGAAATGTCTGTTATTAAAAACGTCAATCCCCAGTGGCTTGCCAGAAAAAAAAAAAACACATTTTTATGAGGAACAGACCAAAACTTGAGGCAAAAATCTGGACAGTTAAGAGATACAAGAGAGTCTGCCCAGATTTTAGGAAAGACAGCACAGAAATACAAGAAAAATCACATACTTGTTTCTGTTTTTTTATTTTTGCAGAACATACCTGATTTTTTTTCTATTTTGCTCTGTTCTCTTAGCATATGCAAGAAGAAATATCTGGCCACTCAGTCGTACTTCAGCAGCCAGACTTTTTTATTGGTATAGGCTTGATTTACAATGGGCACACTGGTTGGGCTGTCCAATCAGCGTGCACATTTTTGAATGGCAATGAGCTATTACTGTATAATTTAACTTAAACGGTGTGTGTCACAGGAGAACATCTGTTGCACTTGAACATGGTAGACCACTGCATTCTCTCTCTTACCTCAGCTGCTCTTCTACAAAGCAGTACAAAGTTCCATAAGTAAGGGTCTCAGTTAATAAGGTAGCAGATCTGGAAACAATAAGGACTTCAGTGACACCATTCTGCATACACAATGGCACTGTTTTATCTTAAAGTACGAAACCTCAAATTATGGCCCTCACACTTTAGTACAACCGGGTCTTAATGGCACTAGCAGCAAAACTGTTTGGATTGTTACATATGTCAAAGACAGGCATGTTCCCTTAGTACTCAGTCTGCTCTGGAGTTAAGGATGGGCATAGCTATATACCTGTTTTATATAATAAATATATATGCATGTATGTTTTGCTTCTCATTGGAGTTAAACAGTTAAAAGGTCATTCAAATGTGTTGAAATATTGCAGGAAATTAACAATTTTCTATTTCAGATAATTATTTAATTGTCTCCAAAGAGGAGTGAGAAAAATATATCTATCACTCTTCTGTCTTGCTGCATTCCTCTGACATTTTTATTACCATGGTATATTTCAGCCAGTCTGTCTGTAAATAGCCGGTGGCCTTTGACCTGTGACACAGCTTTTGGGGGGAATTCTTCAGGAGTGCTTTATACTGGTAGCTTTCAGCTGCTCTCATGATAGTAAGAAATTAATAAAATGCAGAGGTGAAAAGGTCTGAGATGATGTCAGATGCTTTCTCACTACTGAAAATGAGTCTAAAGCAGGACCATTATCCTCCATCTTGGAGGAATTCATAGACGTGCTGCTTTAAATATACTGGCAGAAATGTCAGCTCCCTGTAACGGGCTTCATATTCCTTTCATATCACCACAAAGCATGATGCCATAGCTTAAAAAAAAATCACATTCCACACATATCATCACACAGCATGAAGCCACAGCTAAAAAAAAACACATACCATTCTTAAATCTACTGGTTACCCCAACAAGGTAAATATGAGTACTGCTTTTTACAGAGATGCAGCCTGGAAACATCAAATAGAAAAATTACCATGATATATGAATATTTAAGAGCAATGACTCCGGCACCAAGTGTGGGCATTTTTTTACACATCACACCACTATAAAATAATTAGTCATCATACGATTTTTGTTTTAAACTTTTAAGGAAATTGGGATCCAAGACCTTATAGACAATAAGGTACCTGTAGAGCATATCAAATATAATCTGCGTTCCTCTCTGCCCACTGTTTGTTTCTTTTCCTTCTGCATTTTTTCTATAGGCAGAAACCTTGGCTGAGTTGACTCCCATACTGAGCACATCAGTACGGTTATGACTTGACCAGCTTGAGTCTACAAATGCACATAAGCTTTAGGTAGTACACAAGTAACACACCTGTCCAAAGGCCAAATTCTGCATGAGTTACAAAACATGCATCTAGTATTAGAAAGCAACAGGGAAGGTGGTTGCTATTTATCCATTTTTATTAAGAATACAGAGTAAATCATTTCCAACTCATCCTTGTTTGGAGGAAAAAACACCTGACAGGCTGAATAAGGTTCATGCAGGTCAGGAAATCTGCAGCACAAATGGAACAAGTGGTTCCATTATCTGTGAATTACCACATCTACATTCATTATTAATATGCATTTCCTTAAGAGCAGAATTAATGCCACTCTACAAAAATTTCCATATAGCTGAGCCCTGAAGCCAGAGATAAAACTGAAAAGGAAGTCATTATCCAGAAGGAAGAATGCATTGTTCGAGGTTATCATATAAAATGTATGTTGATTTTTTCCATGTAAACCATTTTTATCATCCTACCACAACACTCTAATCATTAGCCTGCATACATTTGAGAATCTACTCACCTACTGGGCCACAATGTTTGGCTTACTCTCCAAGACCATTGTCCCTGTTGGGGGGTACCAAGAATGTAGAAATTTCTGCTAAGCCAGCATGGAAGATGATTTAACCCCTCGGTGCATTGTCAGCCTCAGCGGCTTCTGGTGGATTTTCCTAAATGCAACCAATCCAGTCCACTTAGCAGAAGTCTGCCATGTATACTGCTGAAGTAGGCAATGCAATGTCTGGACCCTGACATGTTTGTTTCTACAAATGCACTATTGTGGCTTTAGAAGGAAAGCTGCTTGGTAGTTCCACATGTATACTTTGACCCTATGTATCTTGTACAATCTATCTGACCTCTGCTGGGCATCATCAGCACTATAGGCTGGGCTGTTTCCCTTCCTTCATGACATATAAACTAATGACAGCCATTCTCTCTCTCATCCTTTTAGGATCATTGGGTGATAATGTGTCATCTACATGGCATCCATATACACCACTGTACCAGCTCTATAAGTTGCTTTGATTTATTCTGCCTGCTTTAAATTAAGAATGTTACTAAACTCATTTAAAAAGAGAAAAAAAACTGTTTTCCAGGAAATGTAAGGGCAGACTTAGCCATAAACCTGCTAACATTTAAAAATATTCAGCTGGATTTCTGACTTGATGTAAGATAACATGTAAAACATCATATCATAATTCTACTCTCTTAGGAGACAGTAACTGTAGATTTCACGACCAGGATGAACCTTATTTAGCCTGTCAGGTGTTTCTCCCTCCAAACAAAGACTCCAGAGAAATGGAATGACCTGCATGTACCTGTAAATGTTGTCATTAAGCCAAAAAAATGACCATATGGACCTTTGCAGTTCCATGTATGCAGCATTCTAAGCAAATTCATGATGACAGCATAGACTAAACTAAGTGTATGAGCTCTTGTATATATATATATATATATATATATATATATATATATATATATATATATATGAGGAGGCCTGTTAGAGCCCGACTATCACCTACACATCTCAAAGCCTATGATACACACAGTTCTCCGCAATAATAGAAACACTGACAACTTTGTAATGGACAGCTCAGAGGTGCAGCGGTAGACTTGTCACCTCACATCAACAGGTTCTCCAGTTCAATTCACGGCTGGGGTGCCTTCTGTGCAGAGTCTGCATGTCCTCCCTGCATTCATGTGGGTTTCCTCTCACGTTACAAAGATATGCAACTGGAGCGTTTCTCCCCAGGCCTTCGATGAAAATTAGCTTTGTTCCAAATTGGACTTTCCTGGTAAACAAATGTTAAATAAAAATAAATAAAATATGTTATCGCAGTCTTGATGCGGAGGATTGCAATAATGTGTATTATAAGAATACAGTGTAGTCCCTTTAAGCCAATATTCTTTAGTTTCTCCAGAGTATTCTGCTCCATGGTATTTGTACCTCATCTGGCATGGTCAGTCATACTGCACCCATGTTGTTGTGTGGCTTTTTTATTTAACTAAGCTCTTTTAAGCCAGCCTATAGCTTTGAATATAATTAGTTATACATCAGTTAAGAAAGTTTGTCTTGTCTGTGTGGCATTCCTATTGAATGCATTTACCAATATTTCTGTTGTCATATGAACAGAGGCTTGCATTCCACACTGCAGCAGTAAAGTAACAGTGACATCTTAGTTCCCCACAGAACAGGTGATACAACCTTTGGGAAAAGGGTAGAGATGTAAAGTTAGTGTCTAAAGGCTTACTGTATGGTTTTCTTCACTTTTGCCGTTAACCCTACAATGATCATTTTTACACTTTTGATGGTGTAAAAATGATTTTTGCATATTGTTTTGTCAGCCATCATGTCAAAGGAATAATGTATCTTTCCTTGCAGCCATGCACTTTCTAATTATAATGGGCTCTAAATACTATGTCTTATAAAACCTAATATTATGTTGTGTGGATATTATATATATATATATATATATATATATATATATATATATATATATATAGGTTTACTATCATAATTCCGACATGCATCCTGTCAACATCACTACAGTGAATGGCAGGGGATCGAATGGTGACAATGTCGAACCTGACATTATCAAAGTACAAATCTCACCCCTATCTTGATCCATGTTAAAGCCCACTTCCAAAATGACAAATACTCAAGAACAAACCGTAGAATAAAAAATCCACCAAGCTATTCAAACTCTGCAACTCACCTCTTTATTATTAAGCGCTTTCAGTTGGACGAAAAGTGCTTAATAATAAAGAAGTGTGTTGCAGAGTTTGAATACTATGTTAAAACCCGTTTGGAGGTCGAATTCAAGATATACTTTCGGCAATGTGGGAATTCGATATTGTCACTTTCACACTTGGGAGTCGGAGATACCAGCATTTGACCGAATGCACTTTGGAATTATGATAGTAAGCTATATCCAATCATAACCAAAGGTATTATGTGTTTGGGGCATGGACACTAAAAAATTCACCTCAAAAGCAAAGCTCAAGAGGTGAATTTCTTGGCATCCATGTCAGGGGCACATAATAAGGGTCATGATCGGTGAGACCCATTCATAATTCTTTGTTGTACATGGAGTTTTATGCATTCCATGTACTATCAGTTACTGAAAACGTGTAGGACAGCAAAGTGTTTTGCCATTTTCAAAGCCTTTAAAAGCTAGTAAAACATTTAGCACTGCCAAACAGACAGCAGTCAAAAACAAAGTGTCATTTGAAAAGTGGAGAGCTTTAAAACCTGTTAAACACTTTATTCTACCACACTTTGTTTCCAAGTTTGTTGTGACATTTCATGCATTATATATTTTTATTGTTTTAGTGTTTTATTAGTAAGTGGTGTTTTTCTTTATCAATATATAGACACGTGTGTGTGTGTGTGTGTGTGTGTGTGTGTGTGTGTGTGTGTGTGTGTGTGTGTGTGTGTGTGTGTGTGTTTATGCATGCAAACACATTATTTATATATATATATATACATACACACACACACACACACACACACACACACACACACACACACACACACGCATGGGCACGAGCACATACGCATGCACACACATGCATCAAGATAGATAAAGACAGATATAGATGGGTATGTGAAAAAGAGAATTTTAAGTAGTTACTCTTGTTTGTAATTTTGTAATAATAAGCCATGTGTGCTCTAGAACAAATAAAAAAGAGCTGTGGTTAACTGGAAGTTTCCATAGAGCAAATATATTGTATTACAGGCAGATAAGCATGGCATGCCATTGCATTCAATTCAAATGGTTACAAATAACCTAGAGGCAGTCACATATCAAGAGTTTCACTGTGCATAGACTACAGACATGATAGCGCTCATCTTTCATGGCATTTAACTCTTCTTTTCAAAACACCATAATTTAATAAAGTCTTACTGCAAACAGTGTAGTGTGAAGTGTGAAGCATTTGAAGTAACATGAGGTAAAACTGAATAGTGCATTTAAGTAAGAAAAGAAACCGAAAGGAAGGAACGAAGGAAGAATGCAGTTAATGTTCGCCAGTGTTTACTGGTTAATCATCGGTATTTGATGCAGTACAGCGAAGTATCATATTAGCTACTGCATTAGTGACTGACTATGAACAACAGGAGACACAAATGTTTCTTCAATACTCTCACAGAACTCAGGCTTCTCAAGTTTTTGCGGTTTGCTTAGAGCATAAATTGTATACGTGACATTCAAATAATGAACTAAACTATTTGATGTCCACACCTCTTGAGTATTATTTAGTCTGAGCAAGTGCAATGCAGATACTTTCATCTTTGAAACAACTGAAGTTTCATTTAGGGAATAAGGCATATGGTTCAGTTGTACAGATTAAGTTACTTATCTGTGTACATTTGGATTAAACTGTCGAGGGCTGTGATCGTAGTGTCATACAATACTGCGCTGTAGACACTTTAATAATGGCATTTCATGCTTGTTCTCTAATTATGCTGGCCACAGCCCAGGAAATTAACCTGAAATTTAAGCACTTAAACAAAAAAACTTGACAGACTTCTTGGCATCGTACAGTGGAATGAATATTGTGTTAGCCTGGCATTTCATAACTAGGTCATGAATACAGCCAGCAATGTACTTTTATAGCCACTGCAGTCAAGACATTCACTTCTTCTTTTGTAAATCCTATGTTAGTCTTACAACAGGTGCATAAAAGCACAGACAGAGTCTGTCTGCCATGGAAAAGTGTCTAAACTGTGCATCCTGCAAAACAGAACTTAGTTTAAAGGGAGTGCAGGAAACGGTGTCTTTTTTATCTTTTTCATAAAATATCTATGCTGTTCCATGTGTTCCATTTAGGCTTAAATATTATATCTTTCTTTCCTGTCAGTCATCTGTGCTGCCCAGTTTAGTAAATATTTATCTTATGTGGTACTCATAAATAAAAGCAGACTTCACAATCCCCAGCAGAGAGATCTGATTTTCTCCTTTCTTCTCGCTCTCAGCCTCTGTCTCTCTCTCTCTCTCTCTTTCCAATCTCTTCCTACCAAAAGTTATTTTGGTATATCACTGACATGCTTCATGCATGAATCGCCTCATAGATTTCTTTTTCCTTCTAAGATTCCAGTGACTGGTCCTTTGCAAACACCCTGTCCTACTTTTAAAGGGCATTGTAATATTTAACTACTAAACACAGGTGGTTTCACATTTAAGGTTAGAATGCAGCAGGGCAAAGTTAACATTTAGCCAGGGGTGCTGGAAGCTACTGAAGGGTGAGGAGGCAGAAGGCAAAAAGGGCATATAGTAATCTAAAAGGGAATGTTTTAACTGGCTGCTGCCATAACAGAAGCATATGCATGACACAAGATGTTTATAGTGTAAATATGAGTTACATTTGGAATGACTGCACTTTCCTAGAAATGTACAAATGCAGCTAAAGTTGCACCTGCATTGCATGTGATTCAGTAGCCACATATTCAAAAGTTAGAAAAAAGTGTAGTAGTGTTGTAACACACTTACTGTTGTCACACAGAGAGCAACCAACACAAGTGTGGCAGGAACCTGTTAGCCACTTCATTCAGACTACCAATCAGACTTTAGAAAAAAGTCTAAATGAAGTGTTTAACAGCTTCCCTCTGCTGTTCTGAGGTGACCACTGATTGCTGTAGTGTGTGTGTAGTGGATAGTGTGTGACTAGAGCTTAACAGTAGTAAGACGTACTTGATAAAAGCTTAAGAATATTTCCAGTGTAAGAATGGTGCTTAACAGGCATGTTTTTTCCCCAAATTCAGAGCATAATCACAGTAACCCATACACTACAAGTAATTTTATTTAAAAATAAGACATAAAAGGCATCACAGGACATCAAGATCCTATCAGCGTCCACAACTCTGGTTGTAGAAGTGGAGTTTGACAAAGGGTAATTGAGGGCTTCTGCCCTAGGCTCAACTGTTCTACAACTGGCCCTGCTCAGAGGTGTGCACAGAAGGTTGCTGTAGCTTGTGTTTGTGGGGTGTGTGGGCTGGGAACAGTGAGATTATTATTTCTTAAATTCTTCTTGCAATCAAACCTCAGTAGTGTGCACAAAAGGTCACTATAGCTTGTTTGGGACTGGGGAAAGCATGGTCACTATTTCTTGAATTTTCCTCACAATTAAACCTCATAGGTATGCACAGAAGGTCACTGTGACTTTTGTGAGGGTGTGACAGTGTGATCATTATTTCAGAATCATACCTCACCGCTATGCACTCAGCATCACTATAGCTTGCATAGGGGCAGTGTACTGTTTAAGAACAACAGGCTGGAATACATAACTGTGATATTTTTTTCTTTTTTCTCACAGTCACCTATCAGAAGTGTATATTCAGATACTGACGTAGGGGTAAGGTGGCATATTGTAAATATACATCTGTGATCAAAAAGTTAAAATATGTTACTATATTCTGGTTGTCGGATGGAAACACATACGGTAGCTGTCTTTTAGGGGTGGAAGAGAAGAGGTGTCACTTGTTTCATGTATTCAAAAGAGACGATGAAGTGGTGTTTGGGTTCAAGATATTTATTGTACATAAACACATAAGGAACTGGAACTGGAACATGTACTTAAGCTAAATGACTCATTACTTTAAACACACTTGCATGTGCATTTCCATTCATGCCTGTATTCACTCTGGCTGACTGTACATAATGGCACTGATCTTGCACATGCTCAATAACTTATATGCATATGCTGTCTAGCTACAGTGGTTGACTAGGTTCAAGATATATAATGATCTACAGTAAGCTCTATGATGTGTGACAGCAGAAACTTGAAATTTATGGCTGAGGCCTTTTATTCATTTACTTTCGTCCTGATCTAACGTCAGAGGTCTACACAAAAAGTGACTATCTTTTCTGTTTTTTCTTTTGACAGGGAGATGGACACTTTTCTAAGATATGATTTGTTTATCTTTGCAAGCATTTATCTTGTCAGTTTATTGTAAACTACTTTTTTGTTAACTTTCTTCATTAAGACTTGGGCACACCATATTTCTTCCTTGAAAAAAAAAAATAAGACTAAATTTCTTTAGTTTGACCATGCCATAATTGTAACAAAAGGCTGGGGGGGACTCTCAAATTTATTTATTTATTTATTTATTTGACATTTTTTTACCGGGAAAGTCCAACTGGTTATGAAATAATTTTCAGCCAAGGCCCGGGGAGAAAAGCTCCACAGTACACGTTAAACAGAATTTAAAAAATTGAGCAATGGTTACAAATATTAAGACAATAATAAAGTAGTACAATTTGTGAATAAAATAAAATAAGCAAAATATAAGGTAGGCAATAAAGTTGACCTTACATTTTACACAAGATAGAAAAGAGTTCCTAATATGCATGTTACATAATGATGCATGAAAATATATAACAGAATAAGTAATAGGTTGTAAAAGCTACATACTCTTTATGGCAGGAGAACTAGGTAGTAAATTTCAGTCATAAATTCTGGGATAGAAAAAGGTTAGTGTAAGAATATAAACAAAGGACGTTATAAGGTTAAGGAATTAAGTGAGGTGAGGCTAGAAAGTAGGTAAAACAGGAAGGGAAGTAGGAGATATCAAGAGAAAGTCTATTAAGAGTGGTGAAGAAGGGAACAGAAAAGAGTACTAAGATGACAAGGAGCACAGGCAGATCCAATTATTGGTTAGATGTTCTTTCAGCTTAGACTTGAAGGAATAGTATTGGGGTATAAGTCTGATTGCTTCCGGAATGCTAGTCCATGATTTGGCAACACAGTGAGACTACAGACTAACCCAGTTAGATCTTTGGGGTTTTTAAATGGATAGTAGATACTTGTGAGAGGAGCATAGGTCACGAGATGGAATATAGTGTTGAAGTAGTGATGATGAAGTTTGCGAAAATGTGGAATTGTACAGTATTTTGTGAGTTAATGCTAGTTGATTAAAGGTGAGAAGGTGGGGTAGTTTGAGCCAATTTAGGGACTTGAGAGCAGAGCAATGGTGAGAGTAGTGGGCCTGCCCTGTGGCAAATTTAGCTATTTTATTATAACATTGACTAAGTTTTGCTTTGAGGGAAGAGTTAAGATTGGTTAGAATAGGTCAAGCATATATAAGGGAGGGTAAGAGATAAGTGGTAGCAAGGGTTACTCTTGTGGAGTTAGAGATGAATTTCTTAGCCCTATACATCATGCCCAATTTTTTATTAGACTTTTTTTATGTTGTTGCAGATATGTAGGCCAAATTTAAGATTGTTGTCAATAGTTACACCTAACAGTTTTGTATGTGAAACCACATTGATGGAACTATTGTTCAGAGAAGTAATAACAAAGTTAGAGGTATCTGGAGAAAATTGTTTTGGTAAAAATAGTACAAGTGTAGTTTTTTTGAGTTAAGTAGTAAATGGTTGTTGGTGAGCCAAGACTCAATGGAACTGAATGCTTCTTGTGTTAAACTCTGTAGATGAGAGAGATTCCTGTCAGAGCAGATTAATGTAGAGTCATCAGCATATTGAATTAGGGTGGCTTGTTTGGTGGCAGTATTAAGATGGTTAATAAAAATGTTGAAGAGAAGGGGACCTAGTATTGAGCCTTGGGGTACACCAGTCCTAACAGGTAAGTAAGGAGAGAAGTTTCAGTTCCATTTGACAGATTGATATCTGTTACAGGGATAGCTAGTGATCCATTGTAAGGATGTTTTGGTTAAGCCCAGAAGAGATAGTTGGGATAAGAGTTTGGGGGGGGGATAGTGTCAAAGGCTTTGGATACATCTAAGAACAGAGAAGAGACAAAGTTTCCTGAGTCATGAGCTTTGTTGTCAGTGTCAGTAAAGGATAGTAGGGCAGTGATAGTGATGTGAGCTGGTCTGAATCCATGATGGGTGGAAGAGAGAAGATTATTGTCAAGTAGGTATTGAAGAAGTTGTTTATGGATACATTTTTCTAGAATTTTTGATAGTGGTGAAAGAATAGCAATCAGTCTATAGTTAAGAGATTTCTGTGGAGGTGCCACCTTTATCAAGAGGAAGAATGAATGTTTTTTTTTTTCACAGGGAAGGGATATAAGACTCCTTGATGGCTCTATTAATGATTTTTGAGGCAGGGTAGGCAATTGAGTCAGCAGCCATTTTTAGGAATTCATTAGGAAGATTGTCTGCAGAGGGGGAACATGGTTTGAGCTTGCACAGGAGGGATTTGATGAAGGAAGTAGGAACTGGTTGATGGGAAATGTGGAATGACAGGTAGTAGGAGACTGAGAGAGGGTAAAGGGAGATGGAGGCAATTTGTTAGTGATGGAAGCTATGCTATTGATGAAGTTAGAGTTAAAGTGAGTTGCTGTGTCAGGGGAGGTACTAACACAGGAGGGTTGGGGGGACGACTGACTTCCTGGGTTTAGGATTTTTTGATTGTATGCCAGAAGGTTTTTGGACTGGATTTGTGCTGATTTTGTGACTCTGCATAGAATTGTTTTTTGTCTAAATTAACCTGTTTCTTTACAAGGTTACACAGTGCTTTGAAATGCTATAAATTATTGCGAGTCTCATGTTTTAGGTAAGTTGTCCAAGCCTTGTCTCTTTTTTACATGAGTGATCTGGTATAGACAGAAAGCCAAGGAGTATAGCTGCCTTTGACTCTTTTCCTTCTGGTGGGATCTAAACTGTCTAATGTGTTAGGGAATGTAGAATTAAATTGTTCAACTGCATCATCTAGTGGTAAGTATTTAAGGAAGGACCAATTGACAGAGTTTAGTAAATTTGTAAAGGCCTACTGGTCAAAGTTGGATAGGGTTCATACTGTCTTGTAGGTGTGTTGTCTACATGAATGTGAAATAAGTCTAGTTGTTCAGATGGGGTGTTGATCACTAACAGAGCCTGGAAGTGTTTTGGATTGAGAGTAATTGTTAGGATGGGAGACCAAAATCAAATCAACTATTGAGCCGGTTTGGTTTGAGAACTGGTAAAGGTTGGGTGAGTAATTAGTTGAGAAAATCCAAATAGGTTTAGGCTATCTGTGGGAAATTCTAAGTTAAGTTTCTACCAGTCACTGTTGACATCACATAATATTATTGTTTCCAGAGAGATATTTTTTGATACCCAAGAAAGGATACTATCCAGAGTTGGTAAGTTATTGGCAGGGGGAATGAATAAAGTTATAATGAATTGTTTAATTTAAGGTAGGTGATCAATAGTTTGGCTTTGTCAAAGGAGGGTATGGATTGGTTGTGAGGGATTAAGGAAATAGAAGCAGGATATATTACTGCAACACCGCCTCTTTTTCTTTTAAGTCGGTCAGTTCTGAACATATTAAAGCCTGGAGGAAGTACTTCGATATCCTTTATGTGTGGTTTAAGCCAGGTTTCAGTGACTACTAGTATGTCAGGAGATTGTGCAGTCATCCAAGCAAGCAACCCAGAAATCTTGCTGCACATGCTATGTGTATTTCCTGAGATAAATTTAAGCATATTTTGTGTACCTACAATATGGGTTGAAGATGTGGATTGTGAGATGTTGGGACCATGGTTAGGGTGGATGTCACCACAGAGCAGAAGGAATTTCAGATTGTATAGTAAAGATAGGATTTAATTTTGGTTACATTGTCAGTAAGTGTAATGTTAAACAGGTATAGCTGTGTCTGAAACAGTTTGGGTTTAAAGAACAGTATACTGTCTGTGTGAAAGAGATGAGTGGTGATGGGTAGGAAGTAGTGATTTGTGTACTTCACATCTAGAATCTCATGGCCTCTGAGGCCCAAACAGCCTCCAAACCATTAGCTTCATTCTGTTATTTTTCTCCAGAGTTATTAGACTGCAGTTTGTGCCCTTTATGGAGTGGTGAAAGGATGCAGGAAGAAGATAAAGAGTAAAGTATGAACTTCTTTCTTTAGCCACTATTTTTTCAGGACATCTTTGTCTCAAAATATTTGAAAAATGGCTGCAAAGTGCAAATGAAAGCATCTAGAACCCAATAGCTTTAGGAGGGGAGCTGAGGCCTCTGGTGTAATTTGACTATTTCCTCCTCATTTATTGTGGTGTAATTCTGAACAGTTAGGATATATTGAAACAATGCAGGAAAAATTTGAAAAATTCAACAAGAAAAAAGTAAGCAAAATGGCATGGCAAGGCCAGGATGAGGGAAAAGTCGAGGGCACAATGGGGGGGGGGGGGTGCAGTGGGCAGCATGGGTCCATGGAGTTCTTTTCCAAGGGTTTAATTTCACCAAAAGCCAGAGTCAAAATATTCAGTACTGCCAGAGACTGCCCCATTTAATATCACAACACAGCATATCAGCAAGGTCTTTTGCTCTCCATAAAACATTTCATAACATTGTAGCACCTGCATAAGAAAAAAGCATGCAATATGCTCGTTTTGTCAGATTTCTGGTAAACAACAATCCTTTTGATTGTATCTTTATTTACTGGGTCTATATTACAACCACGAAAGATCTATTCAGCGAATATGTAATCATCGACATCTATTACACGAACCGTGAATACACCAAATGCCCTAAACCGCGAAATTCAAAATCTCGAACCGTCATAGTTGTCCAACCCCACCGCGTGCTACATACTACCTACCCAAACAAAATAAATAACCCACACACATACACTTAACAAAACCCTACTTCTAACCCTACACTAAAACTTACATACATTACTATCTATGCACTTACCTTAACCCGCACCCTAACCCTAAGGTCTGTAACTATCGCACACTTACATTACGGAGCTATATCACAGAAGGGCCAACCATGGCGATTCAACATTTCAGATTTCGCGCTTCAGGACGATCAGTGGTTTCATGGTTCAACGTATACGTATCGATGTTTCCGTATTCGGGTAAGTGGACCTTTGAAATTTTAATAGGGAACCTTATTTACTACAATGTATCATATATCTGGTTGCATAATAGTGCTAAACATGCCCTTGCAAGCACTCCTCAAGCTGTCTGATTTAGGTTTAGCTACTGGCTTTATCCCTGATAAGTTGCACACTGTAGTGGTGGTGCCTCTTGATAAGGGTGGCCTTACAACTGACCTGGGTAGTTAAAGACCTATCAGCCTTGCAAGCCTCATCTGCAAAACCATGGGGTGTATCATAACTAACCTAATAAAATGTGATATCAAGACTCTTGTTTGACTTCACCCCAACAGTTTGGCTTTGTGAAGGGTAGATCCTGTCTAAGTTATCCTGGTAAATGAAAGCGTTACAGAGGCTATACATGGTGGCCATGGCAGTGTATCTTGACCTGACGAACATCTTCAACACCATTCCCTATGCTGGCATCATAGAAAAGCTAACTGCTTTAAAAATTCACCCATACATGGTAAGATGGTAAGGTGAATAACAAACTGGCTGAATGACAGTGCCCAGACAGTGCGAGTTGCAGGTGCCTCATCAGCAAGTATGAAAATGACCAGTGGCGTCTCTCAGGTCTCAGTGCTGAGTCCTATTGTTTTTGGTATTTACTTCTCAGATCTCCACGTGGAAAGCCATGACCTCTAGCACTTAAAGTTTGCATATGACTGCAAACTGGAAGTTGTTATCAAGTCACCCTATAATACCCAAATTGTCCTGAATGAACTCTCCCAGGTAAAATCTTGGTGTACTAAAATGAGCTCATACTAAATGCTAAAAAGTGTAGTGCCACTTTTGCAGACATCCCTTCTCCTCATCATACCATATTGCCAGGACAACAATACAAAATGAAAATTTTGACACGGACCTAAAAACTTGGGCTGAAAGTTCCCTCTTTTTTTACCATCATGTGACAATAGTTGTCAGAAAAATCTTTTATTAAGCCTACTAATAAACACAACCCCCCCTTGAAATGTATCTCACTAAACTATCTTACTTTAAACATAAACTAGTGACTGGTTGGGTACCCAGACATTTACTCTGTGTTGTCCTGTTATGGCCTGTTATGGCCCTCCTGGAGAAAGGAGGTGCTGACTGAGGAGGGTACTGGCAAGGTGTGAATGGTCATAAGATTCATTGGTCTTGAAACATCTATGAATCTGAACTTTTTTTATGGCTTACTCTCATAGCTCGGCAGGACATTTGTGCCTACACTCATAATGAACCTGAATGACATAAAGTGTCTGTAAGCAAATGAATGAACAATTAAATACAGTGAAATGATTACTACATTAAAAGTCAGTCTAGCACAGTCTAGCTCCAGTGAAATGTACCTCTATGGAAAATTCTGCCTAAATTAGGCTATTCGACAGGAGGCAAAAGCCTATCCTGGTACTCACTGGGTGAAAGGCAATAAACATGTAAGTCTGCATCAACTTAAGGAAATTAAACTTTACTTGTAGGGCATATCTCTCAACTGTACGAAGTATGTACATGAATGTAATGTCCTATTATACTTGTGTAAAGTGTTGTCTTTACTGCTGTTGGTCCTGGGTTGTATTTAAAAAGGGTCAATAGACCAACCCACTTACCTGGTAAACAGCAATCATTCAGTAAACAAATAAACTGTCCAGAATCCCTGATTTTCCCCCCTATTTTGTCCTGTCCCTCGTAAAATATTTCATTTCCTGGTAAATCACTCAGGATCATACCTTTCAACCCTCCAGAATTTTGCAGAATGTCCAGATTATTGCTTTATGTTTTTAGTCTGTTCCTCATAAAATCTGTGGTGTTCTGGCAAACCATTTAGGATTGTGCTCACTAAATAATGAAACATTTGTGTCTGAGACTTTATATCCTTCAGAAAATGCATGCTAATGCAAAATCTGTTATTCTAGCAGCTTTCTAAGTTTATAAGAGCAATATTAAAAAATATGCCCCATATTTTGCACCCCCACACACACTATTTTTGATTTTGTCCAGAATTCTTAAGCAAATATTGTGTGGTATCCAAAAGATTACAATCAGTGACAGTCACTAATGCCAGACTTTAAAGTTTCACATTTCTATTATTCAGAAAATGCTTGTTGATGCAAAACCTGTTCTGTGAAAATTTAAATGAATACGTATCTGTCATAAATTGTCCCTAGTTTTGATCCTTCATCCCCCTAAATTGTTGGCTTTATCCAAAACTCTTGATGAAAGAATTTGATCAGTATGCCTTAGAAACACTTACATAGCCATTTTCATGGTAACTGTGAGTTGGGCAACCAGAAAAAGATGATTTATTACTCAAATCATCTTTTTCTGGCTACCTAAGCTTGCGGTTTTCTCAGAAACGCCAGTGTGAATGATTTTCTGGCACCCATGCAGGAAGCTGAAGGATTTAATGTCTACATTCCTCTTTCTATAGTGTGTGAGATAGTGGAGGTACTTTGATGCTTTGGAGAAGTTATAAGCTACCTTGATAATCATCAGTTTAAGCAACAACTTACTGAAACAAGAATGCTTTTCTGCAGAAAAAAAGATCAGTGTTTTGCCGAGTCCACACAGTTGTGTTTTGCAGGTATGTGTCTTTCATTCTCTGTCTGCCCCTTATTCCAGATTTCATAGTTATCTTAACTACCTGGGACTGTCTGCCTCTCTCTCTTTCTGGCAAGGTATATTACAACTCAAGTAATTATATATCAAGCACATTATAGCTGTTATCTGTGGTTTAGTCCCTCCTTACTCACTTACTAACCCCACTCTGACACTGTAGATCCATGTTAGTTCCCATCCACTCTCTTCCAGTGTCTACATCACATACCTCTCAACTGTACAGATTTTTGCAGACTGTCCAGATTCTTGCTTCATATTTTTTGGCCTGTTTCTCATAAAATTGCTGTTTTCTGCCAAATCACTGGCAAATCATTGAGGATTGAAGTCAGAAAATAATGATGGACATTTGAGATTTAGACTTCATACCCTTCAGAAAATTCACGCTAATGCAAAATCTGTTATTCTATCAATTTTTTAAGTTTATAAGAGCAATCTTTAAAATGTGCCCCTATTTTTGGGCCTTTGTCCAGATTTCTTGTTGTAAGATGTTGAGAGGTATGATGTCTGATACAGTTTTTCTCATACTCCTACCATTCCAGTCTCTATACTGCTTCTCCCGGTCCCTTCGACTCTCCATAACATTTCCCTCCTCTGCCTTCATTCCCCATATTATTATACTTCTGCCCCTTTGTTTCCCATATTATTATACTTCTGCCCCTTTGTTCCCCATATTATTATACTTCTGCCCCTTTGTTCCCCATATTATTATACGTCTGCCCCTTTGTTCCCCCATATCATTATGCTTCTGCCCCTTTGTTCCCCATATAGTTTCAGTCTTGCCCTCCATTCATATACTGTAACTATCTATGTATGCATGTATGTATGTATGTATTTATTTATTTATTAAAATATCATGCAAAAAAAAACCAAAGAGAAAATGTACACAACATAACCACCAGAAGTAAACAGTAAGTAAAATGTTATGGTGTAATTAGATAAAAACTGAATTATAAATTATACAGAATAAAAATGCTACCTCATATTGCTTTCTATGTAAAACTTACAGAAACAGGCACATACCTACTGACCTGACCTGTGGAATAGGGGGATGACATCAGTATCTCAGTAGATTCACCTACGTACCCACCATAGCATCCTGTTGGCTTTCATCATTGCCTTTTCACACTGCCATGTGTGCAACTCAGTCTAGAGGTGATTTCATATGTAGTACATTAGTCCTTTCTATTTTCTATCTTTATTGCCTCTATGGTTTCACCAAAACATATATGGTACACCTGGACTATAGGTTCATAGGTACATAGATTTTTAAGTAGGCAGCTGAACAGCCAGATCATTTGTATCCTAGCCAATGTACTATTCCCACTGTATGCTACCCCAACCATAAAGTTTTGTGGAGCCTATCCATAGGTGTATTTACAGTTACCCATCCTTTTATCATGGATATGTTTCAAGATTGTTAGGAAGGTATTTTGTGTAACATGAAGAGGCAGCCTGTTCCAAAGAAGAGAATGTTTTGGAATAAGTCTCTATCCCAACCAGCAGGTTCTATTCATATTGTTGTTCAGGTCCCTTGCACAATGTTAGTCATATTACAGGTTTTGTAAACCTGTAGGAGGTCATGCAGAACAGGGTTATGTCAGGCCTTATAGACTAGTTGGAGATCCCATTGCAGTTTAAACTAAACGTGTCTGCTAATATGTTCGCTATGCCCTCTTGGGATGAGTGTGCATTACTGTTATTAGTAGCATTATGTAACAAGTTAGTGCAATGCTGACAAGGGTGCCCGCAGGCAGGTGGAAGGGGGTGCACTTGCACCCCACTGGAACTGGCTGGCCAGGAGATTAATTTTCTTTTACATAAAAAAAAAAACACTTTTTTATTTTTTAACGGAGTTCTTCTTTAAGAATTCCCTTTGCATCCAATGGTTTACATCTTCATCTTCCACTCCCACACAGTATTTGAATTCCAGAAGATGTTTGGACTGGGGACGAAGGTGCAAGTGAGGGCCAGGGTGTATGCATGTGTGTGACTAAGAGGTGTGTGTGTGTGTGTGTGTGTGTGTGTGTGTGTGTGTGTGTGTGTGTGTGTGTGTGTGTGTGTGTGTGTGTGTGAGTAAAATGTAGGTAGGTCTGTGTGTGTGTGTTTGTAAGAGGGAGGTAGAGGTGTGTGTGTTTGTGTGTTTGTGTGTAAGAAAGAGGGGGTAGGAGTGTGTGTGTGTTGGGGGGCATACCTCACAATTATCCAGATTTTTGCCTCATATTTTCAGTTTGTTTCTCATACAATTGTGTTTTTTCTGGCAAATCACTGAGGACTAAAGTCAGAAAATAATGTAAGACATTTGAATTCTAGACTGCATATCCTCAGAAATGCATACTAATGCAAACCTTGTTGTTCTATCCACTTTCTAAGGAGGTAGGGGGTATATGTGTGTGTCATACCTCTCAGCTGTACAGATTTTCACAGAATGCCCAGATTTTTGCCTTACATTTTTGTTCTGTTTCTCATAAAAATATTTTTTTTTTGGACAAATCACTGTGATGAGCTAAGGATTAAAGTTACTAAATAAAGACATGTATTTTAGTTTCATATGTCATATCCTTTAGAAAATGCATTCTAACACAAATCCTGTTATTCTAGTAAATTTCTAAATGTATCCCTAGTTTTAGGCCTTTGTCTCCAACATTATAATAAGCTTTGTCAATAGAGAGACGTTTGGTGTTTGTGTGTGTGTGTGTGTGTGTGTATGTGTGTGTGTGTGTGTGTGTGTGTGTGTGTGTGTGTGTGTGTGTGTGTGTGTGTGTGTGTGTGTGTGTGTGTGTGTGTGTATGTGTGTGTATAAGAGGGAGGTAGCATGCCCCTCAGCTGTTCAGGTTTTTGCAGAATGTGCAGATTTTTGCCCCATATGCCTGCTAAAAAGGATTGAAGTTGTTAAATAATAACAGACATTTGAGTTTTTGACGTCATATCCTTTAGAAAAAATGCATGCTAACACAAATCCTGTTATTCTAGCATTTTTTTAAGTTCATGAGAGCAATATTTATAATCTGTCCCTATTTATTTTAGGCTTTGTCCAGACGTCTTGCACTAAGAGGCTGAGGTGTGTGTGTGAGACAGAGAGTGAAATGTCCTATTTAGAGTTAGCAGGTGGAATTTATTTTCAAGTGCCTTTTCAAGGAATTGTGAGCTTCAAGGGAAGAGAAGTTTACTGCTGCTCATGCTAAGTCTGCTTAAAATGTACAACTGTTTTGTTTAGTAAATGGTATCACTATTGTGGTATAGATTTTTAAAGCATTGTTAGTAGCACAGCAGGTCCCATACTTGCATCTTGATGTAGAGGGCTGTAGGTTCTACTCTCACAGCATGTAGATTTATATTTTATGGGTGTGGGGTGCAGCAGTCCTGAGTATGTCCTCCTTTGGATGAGATGTAACTATGAATCTGTTTTTCAGCTTGCCACCCATTCCCTATTGCAATCATTTTTTAATGTAACATAAGCAATTTATTCTTTAAGGGCAGCAGGCACTGAATTTGTAGATGAAACGCTGAAATGTAAAGTTGTTTTCTAGCAACAACTTCTTCATTAGTTTCAAATCTCTTTAATGTGGAATTATTCAGATGACTTTTACTTCTGCAGAGACTATGCATATTGACTGATATTGCTGGATTGTAATGACAGAAGTTTGAGTGACTTTTTATGGTTGAAAAGTTCTGAATTGGGTGGGCAATTTTGTCATTATTGGTTCATATATTTTGTTTCATTGCGTACTGGAAAAATGTTCAAAACTATAAATTTAAAACACTCAAGTGGTGCTGTATAATACAAGGGATATAATTCAGTTATTATATATTATAATTAATATAATCAGGAAGGTGAATCAAAGAATGATTGGATAGTCCTAAAAATGTGCCAACGGCCTATGATTTAAAAACAGCCCAAAGGTAAACTTAACCTGCCATTGGCCGGATGCATTTTCTTTGAATGTGGGTTTTAATGCTGTTTCAATGAATGTGAATTTCAAAGGTATAGAAGTTTTAATGGTAAGTCTGTTTTCGTTGTAAGACTATTCCTTTGTTTAGCAAATGTCTATCAATGCTTGTGCTATAAAATGTGAAATAAAAGTTGTAAATTAAATCCAAATATCTGTAATCATTGTAGAAGTAAAGTATAAAACAGTATGCATACCGAGAGTTCTGACAGTGTTTATGGCAACTAGGGAGAAATAGCCAAGTAATGGGACACTGGAATGGCTGTGTGAGGGAACTGAGTGGGGAAGGGGGCTCTGGGTTTGCACCCCCCTGCAAAAAATCCTGCGGGCTCCCTGAATGCTGAGTATTGTTTCTAAGGTTTCTGACATAGCTGAACACGGATTTATCTTTGTCCTTGACAGAGGTGGTGAATGGTAGCCAAGTTCTTTGTTTAGCTTTTTGAGTTCAGTTTGAGTATGGGTTTTACAGTTTATTCTTTTAAGAGTGAGAACTTTTTTGTCTGTCTGTTTGATTGTTTTTCTTTCATGATATAGCTTGTTTATACTGGGGTTCTGTTCCCAATCTTGGAACTGTATTTATGTTAGTACAGGACAGACAACTTAATACATTGAGATGAGAATATAAACTATCAGTAAATGTAGCAATGTTGATTACATTGTCCTCAAGTGGAGGAATACATTTAAACTGTACCAGGTCATCAGCTAACTGCAGTAAGTTTGCCTTACAGAAATCCCTAAATACAAATGGATTTATATACCTTCTGGGGTGGGTCCTAATGCTAAATACCACTGCATACTGATCAGATTTTCGCAGTGGCTGTGCTACTATAGGCATAGAATACAATGGCGGTATAATAGTGTAATGACTAGGTCCAGTAAGTTTGGGTACCTGGCAGGGGAATGGACTATCTGTTCTAGAAAGTTAGTCTAATGAATTCAAGACAGCTTTGTACGTATTTCTTTGTAGTAATGTGGATCTTACAATTTATAGACAGACAGTTGGAATCCACAAGAATAATGGCATTGGGCTCAATGGTGAGAGACTCAGGCTTTTTTATATATGCCTTGTGAGCCGTGGGTTATAGTTGGCTAGAATATGGTAATTATTATGATCTTATTTATAATTACTAGGATATGAAAGAGTTGAAAGTCATTTTCTTGCTATGTAAGTCTAGACGTAATGGAGTTTCAGAGGACTATGGGCACACCTCCACTTGTAGCAGACTTAGCATCAGCGTAAGGGCTGAACAAGTGGTAGACATTAAACCAGGTAGGATGGTGCGTTAACACTACACTGGAACCATGTTTTGCAATGAAGCAGATGTTATTTTTCAGGGTCAATAAGGCTTCTAAGGAGATCATTTCCTTAATGATCCTTCTAGCACTGAGTAGCATCATTTTTATATTGGCCTAATTTGGTTTGACTAGGTTGCAAAGTGACGCAAACTGACATTGCCTAATTCAGTGCCACCATGTTTAAGCTAAGTACTTTGGATTGTTCAATTGCACATGTATAACGTATTTTAAATAATCACTGCTGCATTTTTAAACTGGTCTGCCCCAGTAAAGCACCTTACAGCATGGATACGTAATTTCTTAACTTCTCTGTAGCCAACTTAGTGGATATAGGTATCTTCAGACAGTATACCAGTTGTCTCATGTTTACTGACAACCACTTAATCCTTAAAGTAAGAGATACAGTATGCCAGAGGTGCATTTACATAGTGTCACTGGAGGATCAGGTTGTCAAAACCACACACACAACACCCACCACACACATCATGCAACACACACATAGACCAATGTATGCTAAGACATTTAAATGCAATCTTCCTTAGCAACAAAGATCTCTTACACTGCCTGTTGGCAAAGCTATTCTTCAGCAAACCCAAAAGCATGCAGCAAAACCAACACCAACATCACACATACAGCCACAGTCAATGTAGCCTAATATACAAAGACCTTAAAGCAATCAAACGCACTTCCCAAGACCCTAGTCATTGAGTATCTATTGTAAGACATACTGATGCCCCTCTAACCAGGCTTAACAAAGAGAAGATAACAGTTAGTTGCCTATGTAGAGCCAGGATCTGCCAAATTATGCATGCACTTAAATCTGTAAACCCCAGTACCAGTATGATTCCATCATAGTCCATGTAGGTGTAAATGACCTGAGATGTACCTCCTGGATTATATGGAGAGAGAGAGAGACATTATGGAGCTCTTGGACTATGTGTCTTAGGTTCGTATGAGCCCATCACTGAGGAGCATATCAACTTCACCAAGGATGAAACCACAATATGAACAAAAGATGATTGATTTTAACAATTGGCTGATTTTCTGGTGCCATTCCAAAAGGGTCCAATATTTAACAGCATGGTACGACATGGTTAATAAAACATGCTCTTTGCCAGGGATGGTCTGCACCTGTCCTCTCTAGGCTTTCGATTACTGGCTAAAACTAGCACCCCAAAGCAGCTTTTTATGCAATGCTAAATTGAAAAACCTACCAACAGAGTAAAATCAACTGAACTGAACCTCAAGGTGTTACTGCTCAATGACAGACTCCTTAAAAAAAAACCCCAAAAAAATACACTCCCTCCAAGCCCTCCTCACCCTTTAGAATATAGACAGCTGTGCATTTACCAAGACATGGTTTAAAGTTGCAGAAAGTACCCCAGTAGTGCAAGGATTCAGCGCCTTCCATGCTGTTAGACCAGTAGATGCACACATATGGGCTAAAGCTGGAGGTGTCTTGATATACATCCATAACAAGCATACCTCCAGATTGGTTAAACATCGTGATGTGCTGGAGTTTCTTCATGTACAGATCACCAGAGAAAAAAAAAGTACCATATCCTAGCTAGCTAGAGGTTCCCTCCATGTCCCAAGAAACTCACAGCACAATACTTGGTTATATTGGAGACACTTATCATCCAACCAGACACCCTACTCATAGGAGACTTTAACTACCCCTCTATAGACTGGGAATCTTACATGGCCTCAAATCTGCAGGCACAGAGATTCCTGGACTTCATAAATACACACTTGACCAATTACTTCAAATGCCCACTAGAGGCTCCAACATGCTGTTCCTTGTTCTCACAAATATGGAAGAACGCTGCACCCCCCATGTCACGTCCTCCCTGGTAAGGTCCAACCATAAAGCTGTTACCTTCAAAATCAAAATCAACTTGAAAACCACAATAAGCCTAGTAACAGTTATTAACTATTCCAAGAAAACTTCCTTTTATTAAGCAATAGTTTGTCAAAATACAATTCTCCTTTGAACCCAGAAGTTACCAGAAGTAAGACCATAACTAACTCCAAAAACAAACTGCCCTGGTGGCATCCCAAATTAAACATGATATACAACAAAAGGAAAAACATCATAGCAAACATCAGGAAGTGTAAATCCCATAAAGATAAAAACTTTCTCATCAAGCTAAACAGTCAACAAAGAGGGTGAATTAAGTCAAATAAAGCTAGCTTTGTGATTAAGATATCCTCACAGGAAAAATACAGCCATAAGCCCTTCTTCAGTTATGTCAGTAATCTCAAAGGTAGTACACAACAATGTGTTGAACTAGTGGTTAATGGTACTACATTCACTGAGCCTGGCAATATAGCAAATCTGTTGGCTGACAAATGCAGCTCCAACTTTACCTCCCCACTCACTCTCAGCCACTCCCAAGAAATACCTTCAAACAACCCCTCCAACTATAACTAGACAGCACATGGGAAATAAGAAATTCATCCCAGGTCTGGCATCTATGTCTGTGATGAACAGCGGCAGCCAGTAAGTCACGTCATAAGCAACCCCCCCACTCCTATGTAAATGTTTAAAACATAAAACTTGTGAGTCACATTTGGGTTGCATGGCTAGGCTTATAAAGGCCCTAATGATGTCAGCCTAGTATACACCTATGAATTAAGCCAATCACAGAAATCAATTATTTTTTGCTGGTACTGTGGGATCATGCTTGATGAATGTAAGATGCTGTTCAAACTAGTTTCATACCAGCCACAAATGCATATTCAGAGATTTTCAGTATATCTGTCTTTATATAATCCAAGGATATGTGTCTCTAGTTGTTTCCTTCCAGATGAACAACAACCACCTCATATGAGTATCATGTGAGTACCTTGGGTGAAAAGACTTGACAGTCCTAGTAATCACATATCCTGTCACCCAAGAGGCAGCTGACTGCTGCTCTTTCCTTGCTCAGCCTGATGAGTGATACATCTATGCATCTCACTATGGAGTTGCCAATGAACAGGATATTTCTGCAAGCAGTTGCTTGCCAAAGAAGCCTTAAGGGCTCAGGTGTGCCAGCTTGGTGCCCTCTCTTTGTAGTGAATGTGTTGGATGGCACTAATTGTGCAGCTGATGGCTTGTCTTACCATACTGAGGATTTTGTGTGTTGGGTTTATACCTTCGAGGTCTTCCATGCTTAGAGAGGGATTACTCAATAACACAGCATAAAAAGGCTTATCATTTGGTATGAGACATGGTGATGTGGGGTGGATATGGGTCTGACACCCTGGTGGAGACGGTTTATGTTTTGATGACAGGTTTGCCCTAAATTTAGTAGTTATTTACACATAGAGAATTTGCAATCTGTAGATCGACACCCTGATTGGAGAACAAATGTTTTCCAGTAGGCTATTATTCTACAGATAATGTCCACTGTAAAACAAGTCCACCACTTCACAGCAGCATATCAAGCTGCTGTGGAGCTCAGACTGAAAATAATCTAACAGCCACCATTATTTTACTCTGGCTAAGCAGCACTTCTGCTGTTTAGCAAGTATAAAATATGAAAGAAAAAAGAAAAAAAAAGTGTGTGAGTGTATGAGTGCATGTGAGTGAGAGCAAGATCGATTGAGCCATTATTTTGCAGTTGCTAAGCAGCACATTTGCTGTTTAGCAAGGATAAAAACTAAAAGAAACTGAAAAAAGTGTGTGTGTTTATTTTTCTGTGTTTGTTTCTGTGTGTTAGTGCATGTATGCTTGCATGCCTGAAAGTGTGGTGCGTGTGAGTAAGAGACAGAGAGTGAAGAGTGGAAGCAATTGAGCACTGGCAGCAGTAGCAGCAGTAAAGAGGATTGCGTACATCTTGGCATTTTATCTGAAGATATCTGGATTTGTTTGTTTGTGTCTTTCAGCTTTTCCTGGTTAGGGGTCACCACAGCGGAACTCCGGTCCGCTAATGATTGGTTGTGGATTTTTACGTACCGGGTTACCAGCCCTGACGCACAACCTTCAACGAAGGCATGCCCCATTCACGTATGCCTCCACACAGAAGACGCTCTAGCTGAGAATCGAATGGGACAACGTCTTGCTATGAGGCGACAACGCTACCACAGCACCACCACCGCAGTAGATATCTGGATAAAGCCTAAAATAAAGAGAGAACAAAGGCTAAAAATAGGGACATATTTTAAATATTGCTGTTATAAAAATCACACAAAGTTGCTTGAATAATAGGACTTGTGTTAGCATGCATTTTCTGAAGAGCATGTGTGTGTGTGTGTGTGCATGAGAGAGAGAGTGAGATCAGTGGACCAGTGGCAGCAGCAGTAAAGAGGTTTGCATACCTCTCGACCTTTTAGCTCAAGAAATTTGGATAAAGCCTGAAATTAAAGGGGAACAAAGGCTCAAAAATGGGAACAGATTTTAAATCTTGTTCTTATAAAATTACAAAGTAGCTTAAATAACATTTGTGTTAACATCAATTTTCTGAAGGAAAGTCTGAAAGTCAAATTTATGCCATTATTTAGTGACTTTAATCCCCAATGACTGGCAACAAATCACGCATTTTAGGAGTAAGGGACCAAAAAATAAATATCTAGATATTTTTAAATGATATATTTTGGATGTAAAATGCTTCCTCCAACACCATTTACATATACTACAGCAACTTTGAAACATCATCCGGATGAACTATTTTACATCAGAAATATATAAAAAAATATATAGTAATAAAATAAAAATAAGTAAGTTAAAACACAATTTTACAGAAAGCCCATTCTCTAAATGCAACAATGTCCTCCACCCTGTCTGTTATTGTGGAAATAATACCCTTCCAGGAATGTAGAGGCCCTCTGCCTGCTACGTTGGGCTTGAGAACACCCCTGGGCAGGTGATATTCCCACAATAACAGATACCCTGTTGGGCATTATAAAGAAGTTATGTACTCATCATAACGTTCCATGTTTGTTGTCCAGTATCTCACTTTCAATCTTGCTATCTTGGGTTTGGAGCCAAAGCCTCGGCTCCAACTCGGTCTATACTAAAGCCCGAGAGCTTCTACTGGTTTGAGGCTGAATACCTATCCCACAGTGCTTAGCGGCTATTCCCCAGATCTCGTTTCAGAAGGAAGCTTCCCATGATATGTACAATATCCGAAAGGATAATATCTGAAAAAACATATTGTTAAAAAATTAACAAGAAAGGGCAAGAAGGGAATCAGACCTTATATGCCAATTTCTGATAAAAAATTCCTCTAGATACTCCAGGAGGGGGGTGGCTGGGAGGGATGCAAGACTGAAGGTGAGATACTGGACAACAAACATGGAATGTTATGGTGAGTACATAACTTCTTTATGTTATGTTGTCCCATCTCGCCTTCAGTCTTGCTACCTTGGGACAGAGTCCCAAGCACCTTTTTCTTGGGTGGCTCAAGGGAATATACTCCTCAGGACAGTGGAACCAAAGGATGCCCTGTTCCAGGAGGCTACATCTGCTTTTGTAATGAGCAATAAAAGTATGAGGGTTAACCCATGTAGCAGCAGCACAAATTGAATCCAGTGGGAGTCTGGATTGAAAGGCAATGGAGGTAGATGCTGCTCTAGTTGAATGCCCTTTGATTTTCCCTGGCAGTTCCTTGTTGTGGGAATCATAGACATATGTGATGGTTTCAGTAAGCCATTTGGACAAAGTCACTTTTGAGACTGCCATACCTTTTTTGATTTTCTGAACAGGAGACAACAATTGGTCTGACTTCCTAAATTCTTTGGTCCTGTGCAAGTAAAAATGTAACTGTCTGTGCACATCCAGTTGATGAAGATTATACTCTGCCCTGTTGCCGTAGTTTGGAAAAAACACTGGTAATTCTATACTCTGGTTTAAATTGGCTTGAGAACAAACTTTCGGTAAAAAGGAAGGATTTGTTCTGAGGGAAACTCTGTCTTTATGGAAGATCAAATAAGGTGGACAGATAGACAAGACTTGTAACTCTAAAACTCTCCTGTCTGAAGTAATTGCTGTCAGGAAGAGTGTTTTCCAAGATAAAAATTTTAATGAACAAGATGATGCTGGTTCAAAAGGGGACAGAATCAAAGATGACAATACTAGGTTGAGGTCCCAAGGAGGAGGAGGTTCTCTGATAGGAGGTCTTAACAGATAAGTACCTTTTAGGAAGGCTTTGCATAGTCTATGAAACATTAGACTAGATCCTGATTCTCCCACATGATAATTAGAAATAGCAGCTAATTGAACTCTGATAGTGGCTGTTGCTGCCCCTTGATTAAAGGTTTCTGTTAGAAATTCCAGGATTAGAGGTATAGATGCTGTAAAAGGATCTATATTGTCTTTTGTCAGCCCAACAAGAGAACCTCTTCCATTTGCTTGCATAGAGATTCCTAGTTGTCTGCTTGTGCGAAGAGACTAGAATGTGACGAACTGCAGGGGACAATTCCAGAAGCCTGGCTAAGAGCAGAACTGGAGCAGCCAAGCTGTCAGTTTGAGGGTGTGGAGTGCAGGATGGAGCGTTCCTGACTGATGCATCAGAAGATCTGGCACTGGGTCCAGAATCCATGGGTCCTCCTGAAGGTAGAGCCAAAGGAAGGGGAACCAAATTTGACGAGGCCAGTATGGTGCAATGAGAATTAACCTGCGACTCAACAACTTTGCTTTTTGTATGACCTTTGAAATCAAGGGAAATGGGGGAAAAGTATAAAGAAGATCCAAGGGCCAACTGTGCACCAGTGCATCCCTCGGTGACTCTCCCGGAGGGGAAATTAGGGCAAAGTAGTTGCTGCATTTGGAATGGAAGGGAGTGGCAAATAGATTGCAGCAAGGCTGATCCCATTTGTGAAAAATTTGGTTCGCAACTTCCTGATTGAGGGACCACTCATGAGGAATGAGAATCGCTGTACTTAGCCTGTCTGCTATAACACTGGATTTCCCTGGGATACGCGTTGCTGTCAGAAAGCTTTGAAAAGATATCGCCCATTGCCATACTCTCTGGGCCACTCGACATAGAAGGTAGGATCTGGTTCCCCCCTGTTTGTTGATGTACCAAACCACCCACATACTGTCTGTCTGAATTGCAATAGTCCCCTTGGGAAGAGAGTCCTGAAGTGCTTGCAACGTCAGAAGCACGGCCCTCATCTCTAGGACATTGATATGCAAATGGTACTCATGATCTTTCCAAACTCCTTGGACCATCTGTCCCAGAAAATGCCCCACCACCCTATCTGGGATGGGTCCATGGTTACTGTAGTGATAGGTTGAGGAAGTACAAATGGTCTGCCCGTTGTTACCTGAGTGGAATGAACCCACCACAGTAAGTTCTTCTTGCAGGAAGGAGTTATGAAAATTTCATGTGACATGAGTAAGTCCTGCATGGACCATTAGGCGAAGAGCAGCCACTGCAGTATTCTCATGTGAAGTTGTGCCATGGGAAGCAGTGTTATCATCACTGTCATAGAGCCTAGGACTTTCAGCACAAATCTTGCCTGTACTCTGTTCTTGTTAAGTGAAATAGTAATTTGACTGCGTAGCATCTGTATCCTTTCTTGAGGTAGCTTTGCCAACATGTCATTTGTATTTAAATCTACACCAATGAATGTAATATGCTGTGATGGCAACAAGGCAGATTTTCTGTATTTATAGTAATGCCTAGTTTTGAGAAAAGATAAATGGTGTAGTCTCTTACTTTGATCAGTAGTTGCTTAGTGGTGGCAGTTAGGAGCCAGTCATCTAAATATGGAAACACCTGGAATCCTTGGTGTCTCAGATGAGCCATGACTACTGCCATGCATTTGGTAAACATCCTGGGGGCTGTGGTGAGTCCAAAGGGCAGAGCTCTGAACTGGTAATGACTGGCTCCCACCCAGAAGCGTAGAAATCTTCTTGAGTGCCTGTCCATCTTTATGTGGCAGTACGCATCCTGAAGATCTAACGAGCACATCCAATTGTCTTTTCCCAGGAACGGGAGTATAGACTGCAGTGTTACCATCCAGAAATTTGATTTTCTCACTGACTTGTTTAGTCTGCTGAGTTCCAATATGGGTCGTCAGTCCCCTGTCTATTTTGGAACTAAAAAGAACCTTGAGTAAATTCTGGATCTTAACTGTTCTACGGGGACTTTTTGGATGACTCTTTTTTTCTAGCAACTTTTGTATTTCTAGTGTTGCTTGATCCCTTTGACCAGGTGGAATGTCTGGGATAGACTTTGGTGGATGAGGTGGACATTGGAAGGGAATGTTGTATCCTCTGGATATAATGGACACTACCCATTTGTCTTGAGTCAAATTCAGCCAGGCTTCTGTGTACAGCAATATCCTCCCCCCGACTGCCTCCAGAGGTGGACAGATGGGCCTCCTTTCAGGAGTGCTGGAAGGGCCTACCAGAGAAAGTATCTCTGTCGCCCTGGTTTTGTGGACCCCCTCTGCCACATGGACGGCATCTTCCATTGTTTCCCCCTCTGCCCCTGGGGGAAGGATCACCACAAGTTTCAGATAACGCTCCTTTGGACTTACAGAACCATGTTTTCCCACCCTTTTGACCTTTAGGATAAGGTCTGGTAAGGGCAGAAAAATGGATTCCAATGGCAGACAGAGTCTTATCATCTTATCGGCTCCTGGTGATAGTTTCTTTTACTTTAGGCCCGAACAATGATGAGCCATCAAAAGGAGTGTCAATAAAGGAAGAATGGAAGGGTTCTGCAAGCTCACAAAGGCACATCTAGGAATGTCTATGAAGAGCTATTCTTGTGCCTGCTGCCCTGCTTGCTCCATCACCTGCATAAGAGATGAGCCGCTTGGAGGAGTTAGATATGGAGGTTAAGGTTGCAAGCTGGGAGTTAACCTTATCAGATAACTCCTTGGTTGTAGCACCTTGCAGGGTATCTCCTAGCTCTTTTAGGAGATCCCTCTGAAGCTACGTGAAATGTGACAAATAATTCAGTGACCATAAAGTAAAGGCCACTGAAGAGAACATATACTTCCCATATCTATCTATCGTGCGAGAATCCTTGTTAGGTGGATGAACAGATACAGACATTTCAGCTAACTCCTTTTTTGTGGCTGCTGCCACCACCATTGCATCTACAGGAACCCCTTTAGTTAAGTACTGCCTATCTTCTGGGGCTATAATGAACTTATTAGGCCTCCACAGAATGGGGTCCACTGAGTCCAGAGAGTCCCACACCTTCCAGCTCACCAAACCCAGGAGAGGGTCAAAAGGTGGAGACACCCAAGAGGTGGAGGGGCGAGAGCCAAATGCCTCTAGGTATACCAAGTCATCTTTAGAAGGGGAAAGGGACTTCCAGCCAACCCTATGTTTAAGGATCTCCAGGATGTTTGAAAAGGAAACATCCTCAGAGGGGGACCCTTCTGAATCCTCTAAGTCGGTATCAGAAGTGATAGATTCAGGGGAGTCTATGTGTTTCCTCTTACACTGTCTCTTCCAAGGGACCTCCTCAGGGGGATGTTCCAGAGAGGTATCAGAAGAGGAGGATCCACCCATTGTGGCTTCCTGGGGCACTGACTCTCTATTCTGTAGTTGATGGAGAAGTAATGAAGAGGTGAACACCGGTCTCTTAGGGGGAAGAGAGGCTGGAGCTGAAGGTGGAGTAGACTCAGAGGAGAGCACATTCTGCATCACTTCGAAGGCACCGCAGTCCTGGGCTGAGAGAGACTCTGGCCCCGAGAGACTGGGAGATCTCCTCGGGACCAAGGAGGGTGGTTCCGAGGCAGATGTGGGAGCCGAACTCACCTGAGCCGAGGCGCCAAGTGGGAGAGCCGGCTCTGACAAGGGTCCAACCCAACCCCCCCCCACCAGAGCCGACCAGGGAGTGTCAGCCCCCCAGGTCCCTCGATGGACAAAAGCATCGAAGAAACCAGAGCAGATGTCAGATCAGATCCGAGATATCAGTAGTAATTACTGGCTCCGGTGGATCCAGCATGATGACTTCCGTACTCTTTGGCTCCAAACTCGTCCGAGTTGGAGGAGGAATAGGCATAGTAGAAGGTATCATTGTCAGCTCCAAGGTCCAATGGGCTGGGCTCGAAAGAAATTCAGCTAGGGCCCGGGTCCGAAGCAACATTTTCACTACCCACTCCACGTCCTCATCCGATAACCAGGAGGATCAAGAGGAATGGCTGGAAGACTTGTGGCTACCTGCCACTGACTATAATAAAGGAGTGACCAGCACCGAGCAAACAGCTCCAAGGACAGTGACCGGTTCCTCTTTTGGCTCCGCAACAGCTCTGATGAGACAAATGGAGCCAAGGGAGAACCATGTTTTTCAGCTCCGATAACTCTCGGAGCCGAGAAGGCATCATGCCTGGAGCTGCTCGTCATCTCAGAAACTGGAGCCGATGAAGCAGACTTTGGAGTCTTGTCTGATCTTTTAATCTGATTTCCTTCATCCACTTTCAATAAGCCCATCAATATAAGCATATTCCTCCTCTCCTGCAAGACCCTGGCACTAAAACTATGACAAATGGAACAGGAGTCTTGAAGATGGAGTGGACCCAGACAGTGCGCACAACTAGTGTGTCCGTCAGTAATGGACATCTTCTGAGTGCAGGAATCACACTTTTTGAATCCTGACTTATGTTCCTTAGCTGGTTCCTTAGACATAGTAGCTGTAAGGAAAACATTTTTTTTTTAAAGAGAAGAAAAAGGAGGGGAGGAGAAGTCTCTGAGTTAAACAACTATCTCCTCCTAAACAGATTACTCCTAAAAGGCTTATAAAAGAAAAAAAGGGCAAGAATCCTCTAATTTAAAAAGGGATTCTTGTGGAGAAAATAAGACCCAAAGAAAGATAGCCACAAAATAAACTTACAAGATTTGAAAAGGGCTAAAAATAGTACAAGACTGTTACTATAGCACTAATACATAAAAATAACTAACAATTTGACAGAAAAGTTAGAAAAAATACATAAAATATTAAATTTTCCAAGCCTGAGCCAGTAAAGACAATCCCGAAGCTTCACATGGCAAATGAGATCTGGGGAATAGCCGCTAAGCACTATGGGATAGGTATACAGCCTCGAGCCAGTAGAAGCTCTCGAGCTTTAGTATAGGCTGAGTCGGAGCTGAGGTTTCGGCTCTAAACCCAAGGTAGCAAGACTAAGGGCGAGATGGGACAACATAACATTTCTTTCTTATCACATGTAGGTTCAGTATATGGTAAAAGTAGGTGGTTGATCAGTAAGCAGGAGACCTTTGTGTACTGCTTTAGAGTGCCAGTGCTAACAAGCTGGCAACAGAGGGTCTGCTACAAGTGCTTGCATGCTAGTAGCACACAACACATTTGCTCACTGCCACTTGCTTGAAAAAGCAAGTGATCTAACACCCACTAACCCAATCCTCATTAACTACTTAGCCTTCCCAACACCCAACTCTAAAAAACTATATAGACCTACCATATACCTAATTCTAACTGTAAAACTCCCACACGTTTTTCAGCTCAAGTCCTTGTACCCGAAAATTCCACTCCTCCTCCCTAGCCCTAAAGTCCCTGATTGCTTCCTAAACCTAAAATTTCAAGCCACAAACCTAAATTCTCAGATCTTTCCCTAACACTAAAACTCCCCACCCACTCCTAAACCTAAAACTCTGTTTCTGCTCCTTAACCCTAAAACTCACCACCCACTTTCTAAACCTAAATCCCTTCCTGATCACTGCCCTAATCTACATTCCCACCACCTTCCACTCACTTCCCACAGCTGCCGCACTTATCTCTCTTAAAAGAAAATAATGTATTCACATAAGGTGCTGTAGCTGCTTTTCCAGTCTCATATTCAGGTTACAGTATGAACAGCAGCATACATGAACTACAAGATGCTCAAGTCCCTGGTTTCAACACAGTGGTTTTCGGGCACTTGGGACTAGAGCACTTGTATTAGAACTTGTAACAGATGGCATAAGGTAGGCTGTGTTCCTGTGGTTCCAGACAGGCAAACATTAGGTGATTTGATGTGTGTTAAGTTAGCTAAAAAGTTTTATCTTTTCTGGCATTTATAGTTTGTCTAATAGGAAATAAAATACTAATGCAGTAGATTTTTTTTTTGGTCTTCCCCCTTGCTGCTGACCATCATCTGACACTATGTGCCCCTCCTCATTCACTGGGTGTACTGAACCTGGCAAACTTCCTCCAGACATTCCTGGAATCTTGAAGACAATGACCCCCCTCCATGTCCCTGACCTCCACTGAAGATCAGCTACCAGGTGTGCCCGTGCACATGTTCTACCCCCAGAATTGACACTTCCATCCTCCCAAGCATCAGATGCCCAAGGCACTAATCAAACTTGGGCCACCTGGTATATACTCAGGGCTTTATTCCTCTATACCATTGCACTAGCTCTAGTGCAATAGATTCTATAGAAGATGACTACATACCTAACAGAGGGGGTTGTCCAATAAATGGGAGTATTTAAGCCAGCACTGTGTTGTAGAGGGATAAAGTCCTAACTACAGACTAGGTAATCCTGGTTCAATTAGTGGCTCATACATCTGAGGCATGGGCAGGGAAGGAGGGGCAAGTCTATCTTCTAAGGGGGACATTTTCTCAGTACTCCCTGAGGAGAGGAAGGGAATAGGGAGGAAGAGATATAATACAAGGGGAAGTCATTAAAAAATAAATCCTGCCCCCTCACAGAAGCAGTTGCTGGCAAGAACCCCAGGATGCCCTTAAGTTCCACAATGGCCTCAACCTGGAATCAGAGTTAGTCTGGGGATGTAAGAAGAAGCTGGTAGACCCAGCAACGGATGCAGTTCAGGGGGTAGGTCAGAATGTATGAAGCAATGAGTGTAGGAAACAAAAAATAAATGGAAGTATTTAGCGGAAAGATTTCTGATTTATCCCCCTAATATGACTATACAAAATAGCTGGAAGTTCTAAGTTAACAATGTGCATAGCAGAGGGCTAGTAGTAAGTTTGGAGTCAAACATGATCAGTCAGTGTAACCACAGACCCAACGTTTACCAGCAGGGAGGTGGTCAATGTAGCTTAGTGTAGGGTGGCAAGTCTTGATGAGGGAGAAGGCATTATTTTGCTAAGAGAAGAAATAGATGACATAGCTTGGTGCAGCAGAGCCTTTCTATTTTCAGCTAGGAGGTGGAAGATGGCAGTTTATTATAGCAAAATGCCCATGGGTTAGGTTAAGGTAGGAAATGAGCAACCTTGTAACTGTAGGAGCTCACAGTTTAATACATGGAAGGATACTTTACGTCTCTTGCATTCTAGATCTATGTATAATCTATTCTCATGTCTCTCTTCTATGCTAACAATACAGTATACTGCCATAAGTACTATGTTTTTAGAAATTGTTAAAGGTGTTATCCTGCTATAACACAGTGTGTTGTGTGTGCAATGTATTATTAATATGGAGCTTTTCTCCCCGGGCCTCCACTGAAAACGGGCTTTCGAGCCCAGTGGACTTCCCCGGTTATCAAACTGGAAATAAATAAAATAAATAAATAATGTGGCCACAAAAGCTACTGTCAATTTTCAGGTCCAATAACTTGAAACTGCGGAGTACTGTGTATGCTACCACTCTACAATGGGCAGCCATGCCAAATGGTGAGCAGTGACCTCAAAGCACAGCGATTTAAACAGTAATAGGGTTAAACAGCCAATCATCTGCAAAATTATTGTATTCTCCTGGGGTGAATGAATGTTCACAACATTAGTAAAATGTCTATCTCCAAAAGCAAGATTAAGTGTCCTAGGAGCTGAAACTTCCAAGAAGCAGTACAAAATAATCCAAGTAACAATCAGCAAATATAAAATCCTGCCAATATTAAAATGTCTATTTCCCATCCTTACTGCCTATGTCATACCAGTGGAATAAAAATGAATAATTATTCAAGAGAAAAACAATGCATAACATTACTCAGGGAATAGTGCACCGTACAGGTATTCGAATTTTCAGTATGTTATATTGCAAAAAGATGAGTATGCATTCAAATCAAATGAATCCACCTGACCTGTATAATTTCATAAGGTGTTAATACAACATTTTTACACCTAAAGCAAGTCCTTTCAATGGATTCAATTGTTTTAAATTACAGTGCTCTAAATCAGGTATTACATTAAACAGGCAAAGAAATAAAAGAAAACAATAGTTCACAGTATACCTGATTTAATAAATGTAAGACTGTATCTTACTCCCAAAACTGGCATATGAGAAGAGAGGAAATGCCGTAGTGCACCATTATTAGGGTCTTTTGTGGCACTTTTCATACTGTATATAGGTAGTGCCAAAAATGTTCTCCACAAAAGGCTTCATTGTTATCTTTTCTATAAGAAGATTAAAAGGTGATGTAGCATTACTGACCCGTCCCCTTTTCAATAAAGAAGAAATAAATATCAATTGGGTCTAGCTCTTTCATTTACTGATGCAGCTAAACTGATTTTATCTTATGTGAGGTGACGTTTACCTACAGGCATACACACATTTCCCATGGGAGGGCTGAAATTCTTTATGATCACTGATAAGCCTTTTAGCTTATCAGTGGGAGTGGTAAGCACTAGGTAACTTGTCTACCACATAAGTTGTGGTTCTGGCCCAGAAATTGTAGTTACTGTCCGTTTGGGCAATCTCTTTCATCTCTCTCAACTTTCTGATTTGAAAGCCTACATTTGCACTTGTTTCTGTTCTGTAACTCGTCTAGTGCAGATACAGATTCTTAGTTTTAGCACTTAAATTTGCTTATTCATGCTTAGCACTTGTTCAGAACTTGTAAGCACTACATAAACTACTAATTACTATAGCACTCAATCTTCCTCATTACCTAGAGGAAAACAGTTTTTGTACTTACTTTTCTCATTTGCTTAGAGAAAAACAGCTCTTGTGCTCACTTTCCTCACTTATCTAGAGGAAAATATTTTTTTATTCAGGCATGTCCAAGGGTCAGCTCCCAGTGTTCTCTCCTGTCTATCTGATGAATCTGGGCATCTTGAGGCAATGTAGAAATTGCCTCAGGTACACAGACAACCCTCTCCTCCTACCACCCAACACTACAACCTGTGAGAGATGCACTTATCTAGCCAAACTGGAGGTAAAGCTCTCTCCAACCAAGACTGAACTTGACAGTCATGAGGAGAAGGTAAACATTTGCATCACACCACACTCATCACATAGTCTCACTAAATCTACACCACCAAAAGCCACACATAGTAACACAAAAACATTCGCGGAGGCTCTCAATAATAATCTGTCTAAGCAACAGAGACCTCCAAATCAGAAACGCAAGCAATCTCCAGCCCCCAACACAACCCAAATGACACATAGCCCACAGATTCAGTGTGCCACTCAACCACAGCCAATAAGGCAAAACAACATACCCAACACACTAGTCATAGGTGACTCTATAGTCAGGCACACTGATGTCCCACTCACCAAGCTAAACAAGGAGAAGGTTACTGTCAGCTGCCTGTCAGGTGCCAGGATCCACTACATAACCCACACACTCAGGTCACTCCACAACAAGTACAAATATGACTCTGTCATTGTCCATGTTGGTGTGTATGACCTGAGATGTACCTCCCTGGACTACATAAAAAGAGATATGGAAGAGCTTTCCGATCTTGTAGCCCAGGCACGTATGACCCTAGCACTGAGTAGCATTCTGCCATTGCCCCAAATTATACCGCAGTACAAGGACAAAATGATTGACTTCAACAATTGGCTAAGCTTCTGGTGTCATTCTAAGGGGATCCAGTATCTGTCTGCTTGGGATGACATGGTCAACAGACCACGATGCTTTGCCACAGATGGCCTGCACCTGTCTCCTTTGGGATTCTGGATACTGGCTAAGGCTCTTGCTGCCCCTATAGTGCCTTTTTTAGGCAAGGTTCAAATAACAAATTCACCACCATAACAGGAACAGGCAAGCAAAAACTGAGGGTAATGCTATTCAATGCTAGAAGTCTAAATCTCAAAATGCACTCATTCGAGGCACTCCTTAAAATGGAGAACATTGATATCTGTGCAGTGACTGAGACTTAGTTCAAGGCTCCAGAGAGCACTCCTGCACTACCAGGCTATAACTCATACCACACTTTTCGGCCACGTAACCTGGACTGAAACACCAAAAGCGGAGGTGTGTCCATATTCATTAAGGATATCCACACCTCCAGGCTAGTTGCTCAGCATAATGCATCCGAGGTTATCCAAGTGCAACTAACTCTGGGCAAAACTGCAATCCAAATTGTAGCTTGCTACAGATCCCCCACCATGCCCCAGGATTCCCACTCCTCTTTTCTTGATGTACTGGAAAATATTAGGGTTCAACCAAACACCCTAATAATGGGCAACTTCAACTACCCCACCATTAACTGGGAAAACTACTTGTGTACCAACTCCTTAGCTCAACGATTTCTGGAATTCATAAACTCCAATGCCCTGGATCAACTTATCCACACCCCCACCAGGGGCAACAATATCCTAGACCTAGTCATTACCAACATGAGTGACCGGTGTTCCACACCTGACGTCAACTCCTCGTTGGTTCGATCCGACCATAAGCTAATCACCCTTGATATCCACATCCCGCCCCCACCCCCCATTAAGAAAACTACAGTAAAAAATTTCTCCAAAGCCAACTTCATGCTTCTTAAGACAGAAGTGGTGAACTTCATGACACCCATGCAGATGGATAATACAGTTACAACTGCTGAATCCTACACAAATGCACTCTATAAGCACTTACACGAGTGCATTGATCGTGCTATCCCAAACAGAACCAAGACGCTATCCTCCAAAAAAAGGAAGCCAATCTGGTGGTCCCCTGCCATAAACAAACTGTACAACAGAAGGAAGAAACTGTTGCAAAAGAGAGTAAAATCCCATGAATGGAGGAGCTCCCTGGTCAGCCTCAGTAAGAAGCTGAGATCCCTTATAAGATCCTCCAAAGCTAGCTACGAAAACAAAATTGCCACTAATTCCAAGGACAACCACAAAGCATTCTATAGCTATGTCAAGAATCTCAATGGCAACTCCCAGATCTGCTCTGAGTTACAGCACAAAGGCAAGAAAATTACAGAACCAACTGATATTGCCAACATCCTGGCAGATAGGTTCAGTGCTAACTTTACCTCCCTCTCACCCCCTAAAGGGCCAATATCTATACAGGAAGAATGCAGCGTCCCTGTAATCACAACTATGCAGGTAAAAGCTGCACTCTCTAAAGCCAAAAACACAGCATCCATGGGACTGGACAGCATCCCAGGCTGCGTTTTACACGAACTTCAGAATGAACTGGCTCCCCACTTAAGCACCATGTTCAATAATAGCCTCACATCAGGCTTTGTGCCCACTGAATTGCACACAGCAATAGTTATCCCACTCCACAAAGGGGGAGCCACCACCGATCCGGGGAACTATCGACCTATTAGCCTGACGAGCCTGGTCTGCAAGGCCATGGAATGTATGATCATGGAACTCATAAACAAAGACATTGGTAACCTCCAAACTCTGGATCCCACCCAGTTCGGATTTGTGAAAGGCAGATCATGCCTCCTGAACCTGATCAACTTCTTTGAGGCAGTCACCAAAGCTGTAGATGAGGGTAAGGTGGTTCACACAGCCTATCTTGACCTCACCAAGGCTTTCAACACCATCCCCCATTCTGGAATTATAGCTAAACTCACTAAACTAGGTATAAATCCCTACATCACAAGATGGGTTGCCAACTGGCTCACTGACAGAACCCACACTGTAAAAGTTGCAGACTCCAAATCTGACCTCAAAGCAGTAACAAGTGGAGTACCACAGGGTTCTGTCCTGGGACCTCTCCTGTTTGGTATCTACTTCTCTGAAGTACAGGCTAGCACAGAAGGCCTCTGGCTAATGAAGTTTGCAGATGACTGCAAACTAGGAGATATAGTTAAGTCCCCAAATGATGTGGACATCCTACAGAAGGTCCTCGCTGAGACAGATGCCTGGTGTCAGAGCCATGGCCTCAAGCTCAATGCCAAAAAGTGCAGTGTCATCCCCTTTGGTAAAAACTCTGTACCCATGAACTACCACATAGGCAGCAATCTACTTAACACTGAATGCGTGATAAGAGACCTTGGGACCCAGGTGGACAGTAGTCTCGCCTTTGATAGTCACATCGCCACAGTAGTCAGGAAGTCCTTCTACATGGCACACCTCATCATAAAAGGGTTCTCATCCAGGAAAAAAGAGGTAATTGTTCCCCTCTACTTGACACTCATTAGACCCATTATAGAGTACAACGCCCCTTTTGGAATGTACCTCACAAGACATCTGCAGCAGCTGGAAAGGCCACAGAAGTACCTCACAAAGAGGATTACTGGCCACAAACAAATGCGCTACACTAACCACCTCAAAAAACTCCAGCTTTACTCCATAGCATATCGCCTACTCCGAGGTGATCTCTGCCTAACATATAAAGCTATGCCAAACCCAGAGCTGTTGGACATGCTACACCTAAAGAAATCCCAGTCCCTCCAAGCTACACGCTCTAGGGACCTAAACCTTGCTACCACAATATGGACATGCTGGAGGGATAGATTCCTCTCCCAGAGACTTCCCATACTCTGGAATAGGCTACCCATCTATGTCAAGCAAAGTTCTTCATTAGGACTCTTCAAGAAAAATCTTGATGAGTGGATGGGAAATAGGAAATACACCCCGGGGATCACTTCTGTGTCTCTGCTCGACAGTGGCACAGGAAAATAACTTTCTTGGTTGGCGTAAGCCAGGGAACCTTGTTGGCTAGGCTTATGTAGGCCCTTGGGCTGATAGCCTAGTACCTACCTATGAACCTATAAACCTATGTTTACGGACAAAAGTTCAACAGGCCGCATACTTTTTTTAACATTTTTCAAACACACTCATGCTGCCTCTGAGGGAATGCATAGCCATAAAACACTTCAACACACAGTCAAAACAGTTTCACTTCTGCCGTGAATGTAATATGTGCAAAGAGATGCCTGAAGCAACAGAACTGTTTGCTTCTGCTTTCTGCCCTTGACGGTGAAGCAGGTACATGCAGTTTGCATAATTACCCACTCAGAGTACTTAGGCTTTTTATGTGAAAGCACATAAATTTCGTTGCTAACATCCTACCATCCACTAGACAGAATTGATCTCAGAAGACAATTCATCCTCTAGATTCCATGTTATAGAAGCAGAGTAGAAAAATTTAATCTTTTTGTGCCATAAGTCTTGTCTTGTGCTGGTGAACTGTAAAAAATGGGCACCTATCCAAGTCCCAGAAAAAAATGTTCTGGTTGACAGTCACCAGAATGATAACCTTGGCTGCACTCTCCATGTCCCTTAACTAATACAGTCTCACTACAAGGTCACACAGCCTCATAAATGTATGCAGTACTTGGTTTCCATGCAGAATCAAGTATTTGCCCTTTGTTTAATGTTTTGAATCCCCAGAAGTAAAATATCTTAGTGAGGCTGAGATGCAGGAATGTTTGTCCCTTAAGAAAAAAAAATAACTTCTTTGACGTAAGTCATGATTTGGCTGTGTGTTTAAACTACTGTGCATTCTACAGCTTTGAATTTGTAGGACTTTATTATATTTGAGCATATCTGATTTCAGGATATTCATTTCAGTCTTTTAAAGTTCATCTATTTCATGTTTGGTAGGGCCCTTACTATGACCGGGCATTTGTGAAAGATGGGAAGCAGATGAATGTAGGAGGCTCTTGGACGATAAAGGCATTACAAGAGATGCTGACCTATCTAACTATTCCTTTCCAAGGTGTCACTGTGTAATGTGAGTAGAGCATATAAACTTTCAAGTCCACACCTTAGAGGTTGGCTGTGGAACTCAAAATGTACAGCTTAAATACTGTGAATAAAAATAATAATAATATAATGAAATTTAAAGTGATTAAATGAAATAAAACAAAAACTAAAAGAGTAGGTAATCACATGATTTTTAAAATAGTTCCAAGAAACAAATCCACAGCTGGAAGTAGAACTGCATATACTAGGTAGGGTTACATGCACAAGAATGCATGCTGTAAAGAATTTAATGAAATCTGTAGGCTTTGTGAAGGTCAGAATAATTTCATAAAGATGTTTAAAAGTCAAAATAAATCTGTGCCACTAAATGTGCATGTTGCTTATTCAGCACAATAGAATAAACCAGAAAATTTATGTGAGTGCAGTTGAAATGCACAGTCTAAATGCAATTCAGATTGCAGGTAGCTGTAAATGTAACTTGGTCTGAGAAACTTGTGATTCAAGATAGTCAAGGCAGAAATATTGCATTTAAGTTAGATACTGATGCTGAATGACATGTTGTATCAGAAACTACTATAATTGAATTTGCTTAATAATGTGTATAAAGTCCCATGCAGTCTACTGGCATACCTAGGACACAGGCTAAAATAACTGTGTCAAATTTTTCCTTAATTGTGAATACAGCATTAGAAAGTACAAGTCAGTGTTGTTTGTATTATCCATAGAAAATCATACAAAGCAACCAATTAAATTGGGCTCCAGTGTTGTATCTGACTGTAAATTGAATGATTTTAATGTTGTTGAGAAGCAGTGTATGAAAAAGAGATGGAACAATAGAGGCACTGACAGAATGCATGTTTCCTTTAGACAGTTTCCATAACATTCTAGAAATGCATCATTTCCTGATAGTACTAGTAAGTGGAATAACAGCAATACAGTTCTGATTACTCTGCTGAGGGTGGTATTCATAGTCCCATGCTTCACAGATGCATAAAGGTAATCCGCAAGTCGTGTCACTATGCCTATATTTTAATCAGCATGGTACAAGCAAGTAGAGCTGGTTTTGGAACTTCTCAGCCTTCAGACTGAATGCCAAGTATACTTGTGCATATCTGAATTGGTGTAAACTGACAAGAAATTAGTGTAGTTATGTGTGGAAAATATGTACATAAAGTCTCAAATGCTATAATATATTTTTGGCAAGTAGTAAGAAATGAGATCTGCGTGGATCTATCAAGACTTTCTATGAGATCTTGGGCTTGGCCTGTGTGATGCCCCTGCACTTGGCCGGTAATCAAGGAGCCTCAATCCTCACCACTAGCACCAGTGAGGGACATACACATTGGGAAGATGACAAGTGCACACACAGTAAAGTAAATTTCCCTTAAGAGCACACAGAGAGCACAATCAGTCTGGGGCTGGTTTCTGCCTCTTTCTCCAGATCCCCAATAAGACTCCCCACTGGCACAGCTATAGGGTTGAGATCTCAGCTGAGTGGCCAAGCCAAAACCTCCAGCATCCTCTCTGTCAAAGCAGTGTTTCATGCCCCTGCCCAAGTAGCTGGCACACACAGACACACACTTTGAGATGTGATTTATATACAAACACACACACACTCCTGGGGAAGGCTGGTACAGGTTTACTAGCTATGCCCCTTTCTGCCTGGACTATAAGGTAGTTATCACTGTGACACCGGGGAAATACCGCCAGTTCAGCTATCTGGAATTTTGTAAATAATTATATGTCACTTGAAAATATTAATATGATTTCTATAGAAATGTGACACTGCCAGCCCAGCTATCTGGAATTTTCCAAATAATCATATGTCATTTGTGAATATTAATATGATTCATATGCTTGTCTTACAAATGTAAGAGAACTGTATGCTATGCCCTGAGCTTCAAGAATGTAACCACAGTGTACCCTACTGGAAAAGAACAGAAATGTATATAAACTATATACCTGTGCAAATATATGTTTTAATAGTAGAAGCTGGAACATACAGAGTTAACTTATAAAACTTCAAGAAAATAAGTTGAAATTGTTTTACAATTGTGTTATCTCAGTTTCAGTGCAGCAAGCAGACAAAATGTCTAGAGCTAGAGGATTTTCTATTGTCTTGAAGCAGAAATAATTACTACATTTGAAATGTAAAACTGTTTTTATTCCTCTATGACTTCCTAGCAGCTGCACACTTCAGAGAGATATGTATTTTTGACACAGAGGTATTAAATTTTAAGTATTTGTTTAGCTTGGAAACTGAAGTTATGTAACAAAGAGTGATGTCATCCGAGCTAACCCAGTAGTAATGTTGATTATTAATTTAAGAACGCTCTCACAGAAAATCTGTGCATTTTGTATCTTGTTTGCACCTAGAAACATCCATCATCTGCATTTGCCTTGCTCTGAAAAATAAGTTATTTAGGGCATAGTATCTTTTAGATATAGATAGAAATATAGCAAAGATTAGTTTAGATGTTTTCTGTATTTATTTGAGACTGTCCTTCAATGTTGTTTTAAAATATTTCCTGTGATTCTGAACTCTGTAATTAGTGTGTTGTTTGAGTATTGTCTTATTATTTTATTATTTAATATTAAATATATTTAAACCTTTTAATTGTGGCTTGTTTGTTTAGAGATATTTAAGCTCTTAAAGTACTTGCATATGTATTTGGTGACACTGTACAGGCCACTCCTAAATAGACTTAGTCTTGGTCACACTTACCATTTGTATAATAGTAACATTACACAGTAGGATTGATCACCCTTTGTAAGGGCCTTAAAGTAGCTGATAAGTTGTGGTTGGTGGCAGTGATAATGACCTTATAGTCTGGGCAGAAGGGGGCATAGTTAGTAAACCTGTGCCAGCCTTCTCCAGGAGTGTCTGTGTGTATAGAAATCAAATCTCAAAACATGTGTGTGTCTCAGCTAATTGGGCAGGGACACAAAGCACTGGATGGACAGAGATGTTGCTGGAGGTTTTGTCTTGGCCACTCAGCTGAGATCTTAATTCTATAGCTGTTCCAGTGGGAAGTCTTATTCGGGATCTGAGAAAGAGGCAGAAATAAACCCTAGACTGACTGTGATCTCTGTGTGCTCTTAAGGAAATTGTACTTTACATGTGTGTACTTGTCATCCTCCCAATGTGTATGTCACTCACTGGTGCTAGTGGTGAGGATTGAGGCTCCTTGATTACAGGGCCAGTGCAGGGGCATCACATATTAATTGTTTGGCAGTGGTGGGATACCTACATCACATATTAATTGTTTGATAGTGATGAGATAGCCATATCATATATTAATTGGCTTGTAATGGTGTGGATATTGAATTCCTGTAGCCTGTTTACAGTGGTCACTTAAAGTGTTTGTACTCTCAGTCAGCCATGCAGTGAACATTGAGTTCATATCACAACTGCTTTATTATTATTTTTTTGTTAACTTAGTTAGTCAGGAAGAGCAGGCAAGCATATCATCAGAGGAGTATGGCAAGCTGACAAGGAGCCAGTTGGCTGAAATGTGTCAGGCTAAAAGACTGGTGCATGCCAACCTGACTAAAGAAGCATGATTGCAGCTTTAATCACAGCTGCATCACAGAATAGCAACCAGGAGGACAATCAGACTGGCTGTGGAGATGAACAACTGTCAGAAAATGGACAGCTCAACCTTTCCACATAGGACTAAAAATCCATCTGGAGTTAAAGAAATTTGAGCTGGAGGCCAAGCATTTGGAAATAGAAGCAGCAGAGAGACTGAGGTGGCTAGAGACTGAGGAAAATGAGAAACTGCAATGCCTGGAAGCTGAGGAGAAGGAGAGGCAGAGGCAACATGAAAAGGAGATGCTGACTCTTCACCAGAGTCATGGAGGTAATGGGGAAGGGAGTAACTGAACCCCAGAAACAACAAAGGTCAGTAAATTTCTTCCACAATTTACAGAGGGGATAAGTTTGATAGTTTCATTCATATGTTTGAGATGGTATGTAAACAGTATAATGATGACCAAGGACTCTGGGTATGGTTCCTGACCCCCTTACTCCATGATAAAGCTGTAACTGCAATTTATACACTGTCTAATAGTGATGGTTTAAATTATAATACAGTCAAAATGTGCTTGCTAAAATGTTTTCAGTTAACACCTGAAGCGTATAGGAAAATGTTTTGTGAGCATAGATGCAAGGTAGATGAAAGTGTGTGTGAATATGTTGCTGAACTAAGCACTTCATAGGTGGGTGAGTGGATGTCAGGTCACCACTTTTGAAGGGCTGGCAGATGTTTTGGTGAGGGAACAAGTCCTTAGCACTTTGCCTGAGGACATGAGGATCTGGTTAGCTGATAGACAATGCACTACTTCAGATGAGTTGGGGAAGAAGTGAGACCTATACCTAGCAAGCAGAGCATCACTGCACAGGAAAAGGACACCCCGTGCTGCTCATGGGTCTAAGGGAACCCCTGGTGGGCATCCCAGACTGCCCCAACAGAGTCTACCAGTAGCAGGGGAAGCCACTAGTCCAGGTACATGTCGAGGACCAAGGGTTAAATGTTTTAAATGCAACCAGTTGGGCTTTGCAGCATATAGATGTCCATGGAGGCAAGGTGGGGAAATAATGGTGGGAGAGTCAGTAAGTAGGAATGACAAAATGCCAACAGTAGGTTGTCCTAAGACAACAAGAATACCAAACTACCATAAGAGGTTATATGCTATCTTAGTGAATGGGAAAGAGGCCATGGCTAAGAGAGGCACAGCCTCTGACCTAACCATTGTGAAGCCTGCAATGGTTACAGAGGAGCACTACTTGCTTGGGCAGTCTACTCCAGTCAGAGCTTTAGGAGGGACCCCATTCCAAATACCTTTGGCTAGGGTTTACCTTGACGGGTGGGTGGAAAAGAAAGCCGGCAAGTAGGTGTGCTTGAGGATATCCCTGCAGATGTCCTGAAAGGGAATGATTTTGATAATGCAGTAGCATGTGTGCATGCAATTACATACAGTCAGGCTTGGAGACAAGCCTGTGGGTCTAATAGCCTGGTGGAGACCCAGACAGACTGCACACTTGCAGCCAGGACTGGTGAGGGGGTTACTTCAGGGAGGGAGCTACCATGTAGCAGTGAGACTGAAGATGACCCACAGCTGCTTGTGGGTACTGATGTTCCTTGGACAGAGTGACTGCAAGGGCAATGGTGAGGAGTAGTAGTAGTAGTAGTACCCAGGCTGACAGTGAGCCACCGCTGTCAAGGGATGCCAGACTTCCTGTGGAAGGGGAGCTGGGAAGGGTTACAAAGACAGAGAGTTGAGATGGGCTCAGGTCTTACATTACAAGGCCTGAGGAAGGTAGCTAGTGAGGCACCTGAGTCTCAAGGGAAGGGGGAATCTGTATACTGGGACAAAGAGTTACTGTATAGAGAGTGGACCCCTGAGAGAGGGCTAGAGGGTGGGAGAATACAGCAGTTGGTAGTGCCCAGAGCCTACCATCTGGCACTTCTACTCATAGCCCATGATATTGCCTTTGCATGTCATATGGGCATAAAACATGCAAAGAGACATATTGTGCAGAATTTCTATTGGCTTGGGATTTCCAGAGATGCAACAGGGTACTGCAGAACCCCTTAGCAGTGCCAAAGGTAGGCAAGGCAGGAGACAAGGTGAAAACTCCTTTGATGCCTTTGCCTGTGATTGAGGAGCCATTTCAGAGGGTAGCTATGGATATTGTGGAGCCTCTGAGAACCCCAAGTTCCACAGGGAAAAAGTACATCCTAGTGGTAATAGATTATGCTACCAGATACCCAGAGGCGGTGGCTCTGTCCTCCATTGAGGCAGAAAAGGTGGCAAATGCATTGTTAGAAATTTTCAGCAGGGTAGTTTTCCAAAAGAAATACTGACTGACAGAGGTGCCAATTTCATGTCAGACCTGCTGGCTTGTCTGTGGAAGTACTGTGGAGTGAAGCACCTAAATACCACCCCCTACCATCCCCAGACTAATGGTCTTGTTGATAAGTTAAACTCTACACTCAGTACGATGCTATGGGCATTTGCAGACCAGTTTAAGAGGGACTGGGACAAATATTTGCCCTATCTGTTGTTTGCTTGCAGAGAGGTGTCCCAGGAATATATTTACCCATCTTCCGCCTGGTGTACAATGAATAATCATTTTCCAAAACACTCCGCTGTCTCCCACTTTTAGTATTTTGTCCTTCTGCTACAGTTTCACCAGAATTAACTTCTTCAGCTGGTAGGGCTGCATCTTTACTATTAAAGGTCTAGGTTGCTTTCTCACAACCAGGTTTGGAGCATACACATGATGTGGCCTTTTAATTAACAATTCCTGCTGTGGAATACCTGTCCAGTTGCTTATTTGTGCTTTCATATAATTAATGCAGTCTGCTCCTTCCAGCTTCGCTGGTACAGCAGAAATTTTCAGGTTTTCCCTGTCCTCTAATTCTATTATTTTTTGAAACATCCCTTCTTGTCCAGTCTCATATTCAGCCAGCTTTTTCTTCATTTTTGACCTCTAATTTTTGCAGTTTTATCACCTCATCTGAATATCTGTTTAAAGCGCCTTCCATTTTTTCCAGCATTTTTGGTGTTGGAGTTGATATACTCCATCAGTGTTTCATTTGTTTTAATCAGGTCTGTGTGCAGTTATCTTATACTTTCTTCTATGTTAATGGAAGTCATGTCTAAAGCTTACACTGATTTTTTTTGTTGAACAGCTGCAGTATTTTTACCTGTCAGTGTTTTTCTTCAGCCTTTGTAGCTGGTTTTCCTTCAGGTCCTCTGTATTTCTTCTTTCCTGGCATCCATGCAATGCACTTACAAGCCAGTTACTGAAATTTACCCAGATATGTAAGTCCACTTACATTCTCTGCTAAGTTTCTGTTTTCACACTGGCAGAGCTAGAATTAAGCTGTTACTGAATGTGCAGCCATCTTGAAGTACACAGGGGCTAACTATTCTTGATGACAGAAAAGATATAGGGAGGTCAAAAATGAGATGTGGGTGCCCTGCAATGATGTAAGCACCCATCCTACAAACGGTATGCTATATGCAGTAACATTTCTGATTTTTGTATGGCTTGTGGGTTGCTGAATAAAAGCTGCTCCAGTACTTGTATTGTTTATAAGGGTTTTGCTTTATTCATTGCAGTAAAGAATGAATTTATCCATTAATAAGCCTGGATTTTGTAATATAGGTTCAACATGTTGCATTGTAGTGATATGTTTTTGCAGTATCTTCTTTACAGCCTCCAGCAACTGTAAAGGGATTGAAATTTGTCAAGTCATATAGTCTGCATTATTTGGACTGATCTGAACTGTCTGATCTATTATATAGTCATTGTTGCATATTACAATCTGATCTCTATATAATCAGATTGTAAAGGATTTTGCATTGAGTTAAAAACTGTTAGTCTGGCAATTAGCAGAGAAGACTATAGCTCTGACTTGTTAATGGGTCGCTTCCTGTGGAAAGGGTGAAGTGTTTGAATCTTTCCACCTACTTTTACCTACTGTGTGATGTTGAGCAAGTCACTAAACCAGGCAGTGCTTTGGGTTAATTGGGAATTTGGGATAGGCTCCTTAAGGGTCTCACTGAGTGCATGCCTAGTAACTACGAACCTGTTGTCATTGTTTGCCAACCATTCCATATTGCATATCTGATCTAGTTCAGGAAATGTAACGGCAATATTACCAGCACATTTTTAATGCAACATGGGCAATTCATTCTTCAAGGTCAGCAGGCACTGCATTTGTATATAAAGCACTGAAATGTAAAGTTATTTGCAGGCAGCAATCTCTGCATTAGATAGTTCCCTAATGTGGAATTATTCAATGACTTTTACTTCTGCAGAACACATGCATACTGACATAGCATATGTGATCAGGTGGTTAATATTTCTTATGCTCTCATACTCTTTTATTTAAACTGTGCTACACAGTGCTGGATCTTATATTATGGTGCTAGTAATCTTTAAACACTTCATGTACTTCAACCAAAGCTACCACTAAAGTGCATGTAATTTATTTCTTCATAACAGTAATGGGTGTACACAGTCATCAAAGTGTGTATAAGTGCTGGCTTGGGAGTGGGGTCTCTGTGGATGCTCTTATCATCTGGTAAATTTTAAACAGTCTTTAATTTAGCATTGCAGGGCTAGTGTGTGTGTGTGTGTGTGTGTGTGTGTGTGTGTGTGTGTGTGTGTGTGTGTGTGTGTGTGTGTGTGTGTGTGTGTGTGTGTGTGTGTGAATTAAGTTGGAATTCTTTTGCTATTATGTGTTTATGTGAAACTAACTTGAAATATGTACCTGGTCATTAGTATTCTTATTAATTTTTGTCACAAACATTTGAAAAGGATGTAGACAACAGTGTAGCTATAATTGTTGGGTTTGGGGGATGCCTGTGTATAACTATGACTAACCCTGCTAATTGATAAAATTAAAAATGTCATTAGTCTGTCTTTCCAGGACTAGTATGATTTGTGTAAAGCAAACTGAAATACTTTTACATGACAATTTCTATCACAATCAGACAAGTACATAGTCAATAAACTGGCCATAAGTATTGAGTATTGATATTGGTGGATTATAATAACAGTGTTTAAGTGGCCTTTAATGGTTGAAAAGTTCTGAAATGGGTACTTTTGTCATTACTGGTTCATGCATTTTATTTCACTACTTACTGAAAAATATGTTAAAAATACAAATTTAAAATTCACTTTTACATGTTACTGTATTAAACAAGAAATACAATTTAAAACAAAATGAAATATAATTTAAAACAATCAGGAACATGAGTCAAAGAACACATGTATTTATGCATGGTCCTAAAAATGTGTGCAGGGGGTCCATGATTTGAAAACAGACCCGGACCAAAGATTCATTTAATCTGCCACTGGCCAGATACATTTTCAATTACTGTGAGTTTCAATGCATTTTCAATGAATGTGAGTTTCAAAGGAAGAGATGCTTACTATTACACATTGAAAACAGACTTAACATGAGTGACTGTTTTTTTTTTTTGTTTGTTTATCAAATGTCCATCAGTGGTTCTGTAATAAAATTTGAAATAAAAATTTTAAATCAAATCCAAATCCATGTAATCTTTGTAAAAGTAAACAAGAAAACAGCATGTAGGCTGACAAGTTTGAACAGTGTTTATGGTATTTGGGGAGAGACAGCCAAGTAATGAAACACTGGAATGGCTGGGGGGGGGTTCCTGGTCCATTATCCAACCTAGGGACTCATTTCACCATGATCCAGCTCTGGTACTGACCATTCCTGAGTTGATACATTCAGTGGCATCAAATATGTGTACTAGGTGGAGGAGGACTGATATATTGATCTATCTATTGGTGAACAGTCTACTACTATGGCTACTTCTGACAGCAGAAAGGCCAGAGTCCTGCGAATGTTGCTTTGACTGTGAACAATTTTCAAGTGTCCAGTGTAAGCTGCAATGAATTATTGTCATTAATGATCGACTCTTAATATGTGTCTTTATTATTGCCACTACTTCTATGATATTCTAATTATATATTCAGTATTATTTTAATGCCATTAATCATGGCCTAAAGCACTGCAATTTGCATAAAGGCAAGACTATTTAACTTTAAGCAGTTTCTGCACAACCTCCCCCACCCCCCATAGAGACACTGCTGAAGTTGTGGAAATATCTGTAAATCCCAAATACAGTACCAGTAGCAGTTTGCATGATAGTTTAATATGCAAGTAATACATTTCTGCATAAAAATTTGAACAAATAAACTGTGCTATGAATGTCTTAATATATCACAACTAATACCATCAGTAAAAGAAAAGTCTATTTGGACTGCAATGCAATAACAAATACAGCAAATGAAATTTCCATCAGCAAGTAATTGAAATGCAACCAAACTTTTACAACACCTGTGAGTCTGAGTGTCAGTGACAAAGTCATTGTGATTTTACTGCTTTGCCTAACCTATAAACAATTACTACTTCACTATATATACACCACCCCATTCATAATTACTTCAAGTAATAATACCTCCATTAAACCAATCACCCAAACAAAACTTGTAGATGTTATCATAGATCAAACATGAAATTTGACTTACACATTGCCCAAGCTATAAAGAAAGTACATAAACAACTTGGAACCATATACAGGTGTAAAAAAATACATTTCCAATAATACTAAGATCATTATTGCAAGAATCCTCCTAGTCTCCACACTTCTCTATGGATCCCCCATATTCACTAACCTTAACAAAGAAGACTTAGCTAAATTAAACAGCTATTATAACAAAATAGCAAAATTTGCTAATGATTCCGCCTATAGATCCCATCCCTGCCAGGCCTTAAACAACTGTCCTGGTTAGGACTACCAAATGT
>NC_056741.1:1789894725-1789959725 GCF_019279795.1 Protopterus annectens | reverse complement strand
TCAAACTCAGAAGTGAGAACTAATGCTTTATTGTCTGTGTTGCTTTTTAATTAATGCCTGAAATACATGACCCACAACTGATTGCAGTTACATAGATGAGGAAGGTCTAGATTTTTTGATAATATGTACTTGCAGGTTACATAATATTGCAGTAGCAGGGAGCAAACCACAGGAGGGACAGATTCAGTGCTGAGGAGAATCACATCCTCACTGATGCACCAAGAGAAAACAGGGACTGTTTTGTTTTTTTTGGTTTTTTTTTGGAAAAGTGGGCCACAACAGAAAGAGGGAGAGCTAAGGACATACATGCTGTAGGGGAAAGTATCCACATTTTGACATGGTGTAGGAAAAGAGCGAATGACATGGTGGAGTGTGCCAAGATAAATGCTAGGCAAAATACAATTGCCCATAAAAGCACTAATAATGGACCTTCCACATTCCATCCTTAAACACCAGATGAGGAGTATCTTCTGTCTATAAGGGGTGATGACTATGATGCAGATGAGGATGCTGCAAGATACCTCTCAAGTGTCCAGATTTTTTGTAGACCGTCCAGATTTTTGCCTCTTATTTGTGGTCTGTTCTTCATAAAATTAATGTTTTTTCTGGCAAATCAGTGAATATTGAATTCACTAAATAATGAACACTAAAAATCTTGAGTGAACTCCTGCACTGAAACCAAAAAAACATGCAATGTTTTGGCAACTGAAGTTAAATGCGACCAATCCCCCGGGTTTGAGTGACTGCTTCTATACATAGTGAACTGAGAAGAAGAGCTTCACGTATATAACATTGAATTTTTTATGTGATTATTTTTTGATAAAGGTTAACTATATTTGTTTAATTACTTTCACTTTTCACACAATAATAGAGGGGTTGTTTTACATTTTGAATTGTGATTGGGTGAGAATGGATGTGTGTTTAATGATGTATGATTCATTGAGATTTTAAAAGATGGTTTTTATTCATGGCAACTCAGTCCTGAAGATGTCTTGCTTATAGACAAAAGCGCTTAACCGATTTGTGTTTACTCATAATAATAAAGTATTTACTCTGGGTATTTGTGGCTTTCTGGAATATGTGTTTGGTTTGGTTTCACTAAATAATGACAGACATTGTAGCTTTAGACTTTATATTATTCAGAAAATGTATGGTAACACAGAACCATTTATTCTAGCAACCTTTTAAGTTTATAAAAGCAATATGTAAACTTTGTCCCTGTTTTTGGGACTTTGTCCAGATTTCTTGTGCCAAGAGGTTGAGAAGTATATGCAGGAATCATCGAGGTATTGTTGACACCAGTACCTTCACTTACCTACATCATCCACTGACCAGCATTGTGAAAGGTTTTTTATTTAGCTGGCTTTACAAATTTCTTGTTAGATGCACTTGACATGATACCTGCCGACATATAACTTTTATATGTTTCATCATAAGGTACTACATCTACATCCAGCGTAGCACAAACTCTACAAACACTACATTGTAAGTGTGGGTGTATTAGATTTTGGGGAAACTCATGTTAAAGTGTCACAGTTCAGATTAACCACACTTTTGCATATTTTTTCATAGGGTCAGCTCGTGAAAACAATTAAATGTTCTGCTGCAACATAGTAAGCTGATGTCGATACTAAAATGGTTGTCACTGATGATGATAGAATTACTCTCATTCTCATGACATAGCCTCATGACAGTGGCACATAGTCATAAAGTACACTGTCAGGCCCCCTACCTCACAGCAGGTGTACATCTCCGTAGACAATGGCATAGGCTCACACACTCAGCAAAATGAATAAATGATATGACAACAAGGTGGGGGGGTGGGGCCATGTAGCTCAAAACTTGCTTCTTGTGCACAGCCTTCATGATGAAGAGATTACCTTTTTGGAAGTACCAGTAACCACTGTTGCACCTGTACATCAGAGTGCCAGGTAAATACATATTTAGCAGTTAGCTCTAGAGAAATGCAAGGTTTCGGCTGCTCTGTAGCAGATGTTCAGTGACATAGTTCAGTCACAGGCTACTACCACTAAAAGTCAGGTAGAAATAGTTAGAGTGCTACAAAGTATATGTGAGGAAGTTCACCAGAGGGTGGGAATGGTGGAGGCGAAAGGCAATGTCATAATGATCCTCATGTGCAATAGGGTTGCACACACAGCATCAGTGTTGCTACCAATGCATACACTAGTATGGAATTACCAAATGCATACTGGGGACACAAATGGACACAGAAGAGGGAGTGTCCACATGTGTGGTAAATGAGTAGCCTATACACCACATGCATCTGAGGAAAGTGCAGCTGGCATTTATGTGGATTCCCCAAAGAAGAAAATAGGTTGGGTGTCATCAGACTTCCAGAACATTTGGTAGAACCTCTCAGTTAAGGTCTGGGTTCCAAAGTACTGTTAGGTCAGTATCAAGAGATTCCTCTGCAGCCAGTAGAACCCTTCATCAGAGTAACACAGCATCAATCTCACATTCTAGCTCTTGTCACACTCTCTGGGACCATCACTGTAAAAGTACATGAGATGAGAGTGTTTATTCTTATTAATAAAGAGACATTTTGTGACATTATATTTGAAGCTGTTTTTCAATTTAAATTTTTCTTGGAGAATATGAAAAAAAGACTGTAACCCATGGAATCTTTATGTGATAAAAGCATTTAACAGGGAAACAAAAAAGAAGCCTCATGTACAATTCCGAACAAAGGTAGAACGACAGATTTTGAAAGGACAGTTGAAAGCTTTATGTAAAGAAGTAGTGGACATTGTGATGTTGTGTTAAAAATAAAAAGAGAAAAAATACACATATACCAAGCATTATAAATGTGGAGAGGAGCAGAGGTGGTGTAAAATACTGGGGACAACCCAAAACATGTTTTTTTTGTGAGAAAGAAGGACATTTAATAAGTAACTGTGACAAAAGAAAATGTTAAATTTGTGGAGAAATGGGACATGATTACAAATGTGAATTGAAATGCTATAAATGTGACACAATTTGACATTTGTGGATGGATTGCAAAAATGAGAGTAAGGAAAAAGAAAATGAAAGAGAATAAAACTGAACAAAGAGAAGACATTTTAGAAGTAGTATAAATAGAAGAAAAAATAGATGATAAAAATAATAAAGAGGGCACAGAAGAAGGTTCTGAAATCAGTGATGAAAACATAAAGTAGGAGGTAGTAAAAGGAAAACTAATTCTACTGGTAAAAGGGTAAAAGACAGAAAAAGAAAATGTAAAGAATAAGTACAAAAGAAAAAAAAGGAAAGGAAACAGATGAAAAAGAATATATACAGCTAAAGATTGGGGCTTGGTATAATGGTTAAGGTGTTTGGCTGACAGACACAAGGTACAGAGTTTGATTTTCACCTTTGGGAAGGAAATTGGTTAGACTTGAAATGACTTATTAAGAAAGCTAGGACTAGATCCAATAAAGCCTACACAAAGTGTACATGATATGTATTCAATAAAATTCTTATCACATTTTTTGTGCTTTCTAGTCACTCAGAAAGATTACACTAAGTGTACATGTAGTCTACACTTTGTGGTAACCTTTATGAATCCCTGTTAATATGTGAAGCTGCAAGAATATCAGTAGGAAAACTAAAATTAGGAGGAAGAAGGTATAAGTTATGCCTGTGTTGTCTATTCACGCAGAACAGTGTACACTTAGTATACACTTAGTGTAGGTGTTATTGAATCCCGGGGCTAGAGGCCACAAGAGGTAACACACAAGGTGATCAAGACTGGGTTACTTCTATGTTGCTTATGTTCACCATAGATGCTAAAGAAATTAAGGACATTATATCCAATAATTGGAGAATTTTAGCACCTAACAGTGACTTAAAGGCAGTTGTAGGAGAAGCACCCCTTTTGTAAACAAAAGAGCTAAGAATTTCAAGGAAATGTTGGAAAGTGGCCATAATAAGGGGGTTAGTAAAAGTGGAGGTACTTTTAAGTGTAAAAGTTGCAATTTTTGCAAATACATTTCAGAAGGGGCATATTTTGAAGTTTGGAACCAAAGAATAGAATGGAAGGTTCCTGGCAACTTCAGTTGTAAATCCATCTATGTGGTATACATGGCTAAATGTTCAGTCTGTTCTTCTTTCTATATTGGAAAACTCAACAGGCAATTAAAAAATAGAATATACGAACATCATTATGCCATCAGAAAGAATAACTTGGATAATGTCCTTTACAAGCACACCCTTACATGTGCAGGTGACAAGAATGGTGTTAAATATTGCTTTGGGGTTATTGATCATGTTACCTAGGAATTTAATAGAGACAAAGATGGGGAACTTGATTATAGGGAATTTAAATGGCAGATTTTGTTGGATGCATGTAGGGCACCAGGTTTGAACAATGGAGTTAATTACAAAGCAGTCCTAAAAAGAAAGGCATATTACAACAAATGCAAATAGAATGTAGATTTTAAATGTTTTATGTTAATGTTTTATTTAAGAACATGTTGTTATGTGGCCTCCCCCCTTTTTTTTTTACTTGAATTATGTGAATTTTTTAAGTGAATGGTTTTAGGTAAATGTTTTTTGTAATTTGTTAACTGGAATTGAGATCTGATTGGTTAAGATTTCTAACCATTTTATATAAGAGGGTTGTATTCATTGAGTTGTTTGTTCTGAAGAAGGCCAAAGTTTTTGGCTGAAAGCGCTTAACCTGTGGTATTAAAGGTTCATGCAAAGCATTCAGTGAATCCACTTTTTCTTGTGTTTTTGTTTGAAAGTGTAGGTAGAGTCGCATGTTCTTCTGAATGTACCATACTCTAATCATTATTTTTTGCATTTAAACCACCTTGTAGTGGCATGCACACTCGCTGACCCTGCTATCCCCTAAGGTCTCACTCCTACTTTACTCAGTTATCTCCAACTCAAACTCCCCCCCTTTTTTTGCTTGCTACAAACTATCTTAAAGCCTATCAGTAGGCAGGCCTCTAGTTAACTGCTCTTACTGGCCCACAAACTGGCACATAACCAAACTTCCATTTTACAGCTGAGAAAATGCTCACTCAGCAAAACCCATGTAACACCTTGGCTTAGTCTGTGAGGTCATTCTAATAGAGAAACTGTTAAACTTTATACCTGGCCTCTCTGTAAGCTGATTTTTTTGGTGAAGTTTGTGACCCAGGGTTCGTCCCCGCTCCGTTCGCCCTTGCTACCGCTTGGGCTCACTCTGCTCTCCTACCCTACCCCCCATTCACACCCACCCCCACATAAATTACATTTATACCTAACCATAGTCAGACCCCTCTCTTCTACACCTGTCCATACACACCCCCTGCCTCTCACTACCTCCCATGCACTCACACTATCACACACAAGCACCTTTAAGCCTACTCACCTAACACTTACCTTAAATCGACTCCCAACGTTTTCCTCTATTACTCCCTCACTATGCTGTGCCACTTCACTAACCAGTTCTGCTATATTCTAGCATACTTTCTCTACCTAGCCTACAATGCCACTTACCTCCCAAATTACCTTCTGTCTCACTATTCCCCTTCAGCCCAAACACTAACATCCTACCAACAGACACTTAAACCATTCAGCAACATCTCAGCACAATTATACAGTACCTCTTGCTCACTACTATATCCCTTTAGACGTGTTAAATCTTCACACCCTCAAACACCCACACTCAAGTACCACAAGTCTATCACCAAACTAAAAAACCTACTACTACACTCTCTCACACATATTAAGTTACTATCTGGCATCCACCTCAACCCTGGCCCAAGTAATATCTCACCCCACACCCCAACATCCCCCACCAGCTCTCACACTCTCTCTCCTAACCCCACATAGCTAATCCTCACTCCACTCTACCTACCATTTCCAAATCTGACCTACTATAATAACCAACTTTAATCTCAGAAGCCTTGTAAATAAAATTTCAGATTTCCATGCTATCCTTGCCACCTACTCCCCTGACATAACAGTTATAACAAAAACCTGGTTAAAGCCTCACATAAAAGCCTCCAAAATCACATGTAATGGATATAATGTAATTAGACAAGACAGAATTGCCAAAAGTGGTGGTGGTGTAGCAGTTATGTTCAAAAACTCTCTACGAATGGAAAAACTAAACCATCCAACACTCAACATCCCCAGCACAGAAATCCTCATCACCCGTCTTCATTTAAACCTCCATAAATCCATCATAATCATAGCTACATATCTGCACCCTGGAAACAATCTTCCTAAAACTTGAACTGCTACTATCTTGGTCAGCTTCTACTTTCAGTCAAGAGACTGTCATACTAGGTGACTTCAACCTTCATTGGCTCACATTCTCCTCTAACTGCCCCTCCAACTTTATTAACGTCTACAACTTCTATCAAGTTATAAACTGCCCCACTCACTCAAACACTCCAAAAAGGAGTCCCTACTAGACTGGGTATTAATCTAACAAACCAAATCTAGGCTATCAAGCTGGCTGCCTACCCATAAGCCTTAGCGATCATGCCCCTACATACCTGCTCAGGAAAAAAAGGCCAAAATCAATACATTAATACCTTCAAACACATCCACAGTAAAAAAAAAAACATTTCTCCCCTGACCTATTCAACCAACTACTTCAAAACTGTGACTGGTCACCTTTAACTGACCTCCAGTTTGACCATTCAGTTGATTTCTTTAACAACAAATTCCTTAGCATTCTAGATAGTCTAGCCCCCACAAGAAAACTATTCATCAAAGCAAAACAATTACCATGGATTTCTCAAGATACTAAATTACTAATCAAAAAAGAGATAGCGCCAAAACCCTATACCTATCTACCAAAACTCCTATAACCTCACAACTTATCAACAATTATGAAACCAAGCAAAGTAACAAATCAACAATGATAAAAAACTCTACTACCAAACCTCTCAACAAAAATACCTCCATAACCCACAGAAAGTCTGGCAAACAATCAACCACCTCCTCAAACCTGGATAAAATCCCACCCCCCCACTCCTTCCACATCAAACACCACCAAACCCATATCCTCACAACTTCATAAACTCAATCACAAGCCTCCTAAACAGGCACCAAAAGCTACCACTCACTAGCCCCCCCAGACCCTAACTATACAAATCACTTCTCGTTAAAACCTATTCAAACCTTCTACATCAGAAAACTCCTAGGCAAACTTAAATCAGGCTGCCTCACAGCTGACCAACTTCCAAATGATTTCCTAAAAATTGCAGCTTCATCCATAGCCTACCCAGTGTCCATACTAATCAATCACTTAGTCACAAAGCAATGCATCCCTCAACTCTGGAAAATCTCACACATCATTCCCCTTCACAAAGATGCCCCCTCTAGAGATATCACTAACTACTGACTGATTGCCATCCTTCCACCCATAGCAAAAATCTTAGAGAAATGCATCCATGAACAAGTCCTGAGCCACCTTACCACAAATAACCTTCTATCTGATACCCAGCATGGCTTCAGACACAAGCATAGCACAAGCACAGCCTTAGTATCCTTCACCAAGACCATCCATCACCTTATCAACAACAAACTATTCATATCAGCCATTTTCCTGGAGATGTCAAAAGCTTTTGACACCATTTCCCACCAACTACTACTTAATAAACTGGCTTCACACAGTTTTAACACAGCATCCCTAGCATGGTTTCACAGTTATCTGTCTAACCATCAACAGGCCACTAAATGGGAAAACACTCTCTCCCCACTGCTGCCAGTTTCTACTGGTGTACCCAAGGATCCATACTCAGCCCTCAACTTTTCACCATTTTTACCAACAATCTAAACTCAGCAACCCAACGTGCCTCTATCATACAGTACGCAGATGATACATCCCTTATCTGCTCACCCCCTTCCCCACCTGAACTTCAAACTAAGATGCAAAAAATCATTCCAAGAAATTGAAACTTACCTATCAGAGCACCAACTCATCTTTAACCAAAATAAGACCAAGCTAATAATCTTCTCCTACAAACCTACCAAACACAACTACCCACCCCTATGCATTAAATCAGCTAATGGTACCACAACTGAACCTAGTAATTAGGCTGAGCTTCTAGGTATGGCAATTGATAACAGGCTAAAATTTGATATTCACATCGCCCAAACTATTAAAAAAGTCCATGCAAAACCCGGCTCGCTATATAGGGCAAACCCTACCTAACATCCCAAGTCAGAGTAGCCAGTGCCACTGCTAGATCACAACTACTATCTACCCTTCTCTACGGCTCACACACATTCACCAAGCTACACCACTCAGACCTCCATAATCTTGAGTCCTGCTATAACAAAATCGTAAAGTTTGCCACGAATCTCTCCCACAAGACCCATCATTGCACTGCTTTTCAACAACTAAAATGGCTAGAACTCCCTAAGCTACTAACCCTCAGTCAAATTACCTTCACCCACAATATCATCCACAATCCCAAAAACTGCCCAGCCATATCAACACTAGTCCAACTACAAGTTAACAGCAGGTCCCTTAGGTCTTCAGATAAACCATTGCTCAAAATCACACAATCTTACAACTACCACGGTGACTCTCCATAACAAAATAGCTAAGCTATGGAATGCTCTTCATCTAAACATTCAAATCACTCCCTGTCACTCTTCCTTCAAAACTAAGCTAAAAGATCACCTCACAGACAAATGGCTCTGCCCCTGCTCCTCACCAGGCACCAGGATAAACCCAACTTTAATTCTATCCCCGGTCTCCCTGTGCATTGGCTCACGTGTTTTGCTGCTTGACTATCTTCTAGAGCCATTACTACAATGTCCAATTTTTATTTCTTCTCCTCTCTATGGCTATTTCACTCTGTGAAATCAAGCCTCACACTTCGTGTGCAAGTTGCACCACTCTATATTCAGGTTCTTAGAACACGAGTCTAATGTTTTCTGTGTTTGATACTGCTTCTCTGTATCAATATCGTCTATTGTATTCGTTGTAATAAGTTATCAATATGTTCTCATTAATTATTTGTAATAGGTTATATCAATTATTGTATGCTGACAACTATTGTTATGAACTGCTGACTTTGTTAAATCTTACAAACCATAATACTATGTATCTATGTACTTAACACTGGAGCTTTTCTCCCTGGGTCTCCACTGAAAAATGGGCTACGTGACCAGTTGGACACTACCTGGTAATCAAATGTAATAAATAAATGATAGAAGACCTTAATAAGGTGTTTGACACAATTGGACATGAAATCTTATGGGTAATAATGAAGTAATAGAATGTAAGTTAGAAAGTTTGGAAATTATGCATATTAGCATATAGTAATCTTCTTCTTCTTCTTTCGGCTTTTCCCGGTTAGGGGTCGCCACAGCGGATCACTTGTCTGCTCATGATTGGCAGTGGAGTTTTATGGTGTCGAGTTGCCAGCCCGGCACCCAACCTTCCACATAAGGCACACACACGCACACACTCACACCTAGGGACAATTTAGAGTGTCCAGTAGTAATAATAAAGTAAAACTTCTTGTAAATAGCTGGTTAAGCCAAGAGGTACATACAAAGAGTGGTACAATATGGGGATGTCCAATGAGTTATATGTTCGTTGCATTAGTTTTGAATGTGATAGTATGTGAAATAGATTACAAAATGAAGAAGGTGGGGTATATAACACCTGAAAGGTTAAGAAGTCCAGTTCTGTTAACATATGGTGATGACACTATAATAATTGCAAAAACAAAATTTAGCTAAAAGAAAAAATTGCACGAATGATTCTCTAGAAATGACAACAATTGCTTTAAATAAAGAGAAAAGTAAAGGGTTTGGTGAGGTAGTAAAGATCAGGGATGTATATTTTGCAATGAATGAAATTTCTGTGTTAGGTATTAAATTTGGGAATACATATGTAAGTAGAATTCAACAGGAAAAAAGCAATAGAAGAAATAAAACCAAGCTGTCTTTTCTGTTGAGCATAAAAATTATCATTCAGAAAAAAAGTTTTATTTGATAAATTCTGTACTGATGGGAAATAGCATACTTAGCAAGTGTATTTATGTTGCCAACAGTAATTGAAAATAATTACTGCAGATCATTTTCTCATATATATGGGGTTCTAGATTAAACCCAGTAAAAAGAGGAGTTTTGTATGTAAATAAAGAAGAAGGGGGTTTAGGGTTAACCCAGTTGTATACTCTGCTTCATTAAATTTATACAAAGTGTTAAAGTGGATGAATGAAAAAAGAGAGAGTAGTAGTAAAATTGTATAAATATAAGTATGATAAATGTTGGGATATGGTGAAAAAAGAGTAAAAGAGTAAAATAGTGTATAAATGAGGAAATAAAATATTAGCAAGAAAAAATATTTTTGTGGAAAATAAGAATTAATGATACAGAAAAAAACAGAAGAGTGTGGAATAAGAATGTAATGATAAACATTATTATATAAAACCATTGATAACTATAAGAATCAATCAGAGGAGGTTAAAATGATTGGGAAAGGGGACTGGATAAGCAATTCACAAAGAAACAATGGAAGCATATATGCATGTCTCCCAAATATGCAACAAAATCTTGAAGATTTAAAATTGTTTGGAAATGTTTACATATATATTTTTATACCCCAAGTAGACTCTAGGGAATTTTTCCTCAGGTAGACAGAAAATATTAGAGGTGTGGCAGGGAAGAAAGAGATAACTGGAAACATATTTTCTGGGACTGTGATGAGTTGGTAGGATGCACTGTTAGAGATGCTGGGTGGGCAGATTGGTGTGAAGAGGGAGATGATTTTTTTGAACTATGATACAGAATCAGAATTGCCTAGACATGGTAAGGCCTTGCTGTGTCTAATTATGGTGGCTGCCAAAAAAGCAATAACTAGAAAATAAAAATAAAAATCTATAACAGAACTAGTGAATATAGTACAGAGATAAAACAACTGGAACTGAGATCTTTAGAAAAGGATAGGATCAAACTACGCAGGAAAAAATGGGAATTGCGGGAATAATACGCACAGGGAAGGAATGAGGTTTAGAAGAAGGCAGGACTTAAATGAGCTATGTAATGTTTTACTGAAAATGATTGGGTAGATTATAAGTGATGTATAATGTTTGCAACTGGGAGTGTGTCAGTAAGGTTTGTGATGTAAAATGCTTCTAACTAGGACTGCATCAGTGTGGTTTGTTTTCATTTATATAGATGCATTATTGCCTGTGTTGTAAATGATGGCTTAATAAAGATGTTTATTGTTTAAAAAAGGCAAGAATTGAATAATTTATATAATGTTGCTTATGTTATATGATATATATCAATACATGTGAAGTATAATGTTTGTAAACATGAACTTGTTAATACAGTTTGATTAATTTTATATAAATATAAATTTGCCTGTGTCACAAGTGATAATTCAATAAAGGTGTTTAAAAAACATTACTATGTAAAACCATGGGAAAAAATCTAACAGATGAAAAAACTAAAGCTATAAAAATAAGAAGCAAATGGTGTAATGAGAAAGTAGAGTGTCAATATTTTTTGTGGAGACTAGTAATAGATAAATTGCCAGTAAAAGGAAATATGCCATTTAAGAAGAAAAGTGATAGAGTATGTTTGCATTGTCATAAAGAAGAAACTATAGAACATGTGTTTTTGAAACGTAAAAGAGTAAAAAATTACAGGGGAAAACTATGTAAAGAAGATTTTTATGAAAATATAAAAGAAGTGGATACAATAAACATGGATATGATACATATACATTTTCAGAAGTGAAAGAAGTCTATAACTCTAATTATTGTCATTATTTATTAAGTGTAATGTACTACCTTTTCTCCAAATGTTGTCAGCTTTAGCAAGGATTATAAGGGAGCTAAATTTTGAGTCAAAATCATGGACAGTTTTGAGTATGCTGCAATGTCAGCAACAAATCTACTTGGTATGGGAATAGGACCCACAGCTTTCTGCACCAAAGGCAGGTGTGCTACCTTTTACACCACTGACACTGACTGTGAACTACAAAACTATGAAACAGGCAATCTTTTGAAAGCAGCCCAAGGTCCAAGGTACACTTAGTCTGCCACTGACCAGATGCATTTTCAATATTTCAGTGCATTTTCAATGAATGTGAGTTTCAAGGGCAGAGACGTTTACTGTTGCTCATGCTAAGTCTGTATTCAGTGTAATACTTTCATCCTCAGTAAAGTAGAAAAAGTGATTCAGAAAAAGAAAAAAAAAAAAAACTAAAGAAGGCCTGGCAGTTGGTATGGAAGATTAAGGCTATTGCTGCAAAATAGTTAATGTTCAAGGTCTAACTCTGAGCAGAGTTACTTAACTAGACAGTGTTCCTAAATGGGACATTTAACACACACACATTCTCTGCTTGCGTTAGTTCTGTTCTTCACTCATTTTTGCTGCTGCTCATTCAGAGAAATCCCAAATCAAATTACATACATTCTACTGCTTGTAAAAGTGAATCAGATCTCCTCTACGTACATTTTCTGAGGGTCAGCCTGCTCTGCTCTCTGTGACTTGTGCTGATCATGATGTCCTAACATACAGAATCACATGACATCACACAGATGTTGTTTGCTTTATAAAGGAGTAATCAGAGCTAAATTGGACCTTTGTGCTAAACCGAACCTTTTCTTTTTCATTTTTTCTCCAGGGCCAGGCCCAACCCAGCCAGCAAGGACCATAGGCAGCTGCCTAGGTCACTTGTGCTGGACGTGACTCTGGCTATACAGACCTTGGTATCCACAGGTATAGGCATACAACATACTCTTCCATTTCCCATCTGTGGGTCCTACAATCTTACAGGAACCCATATAATATCCCTGTTCACTCTAAGCCTATCCAATAATTCCTGCTCAGCAAAGTTGAGTTGTGTAATCCTTTGTCTATATCTCTTCCTTCTAGGCTGTCAAGTACACACTGTGTTTTTTCAGAACTGAAACAAACAACCTGGAGTGGGATATAGCTAGACTGGCAGACAAAACAAGCATCCTTGTGGAATGCAAAGAAGACACATATTTACTTTTTATAACCCATCTGTGCATGACACACTTGCCCATTAAAAAATTGCTGTGAAACATGGAAATGCAGGAAGACTATTTAATTTGCATAAGAGAGTTTCACCTCTTTCTCGCGGTCTTCATTTACATCTCATTATTTCCTCGTTTGCATATTTTTTTCTCAAACTAGTTCAAATAGCTGTGCCTAAGAGCAGGCACTGCCTCAGAATTACACCTAAGCTGCAATTGTTTGCAGTCTGCACACATGCCAGCTGTGCATATGTGTAATGACTATGAATACCATCCTGAGAGATATGAAGCAGAATAATTGGGATACTGATGATATTTTACAGTTTTACTACAGAAATATTGTATCATGATTTCAGCTGAAACAGTATATCAGTTATTAATGCTTTATAAAGCGTTCCTGTAGTTCTTAGAAGAACCATACAAAATGTGTTATGTGATCAAACACAATATAATTGTTAAGTAACTAACTGAATTAGTCAATCGCATGATGACAGTATTGAAGCAAGATAAATGTTCTTATATGTATAAACCCCAATAGATAAAAAAGGAACACTATCCACTTCAACTGTTGAAGAAGTTGCTTTTATAATCCTTAGAGCTAACTCAACTCACTCTGACCTTGATACTAAGCAAGACTTCTGCTTAATTAAATCAGATGAAGCTAGCTTCAGACTTTGTACTTTGGGCAGATAAGAGTTTCCAAGTTTACCTTTTTGTATATTATCATCATTAGAAGTATTTCAATGAGCTGAAATGATAGCAGTCTAGGAAAGCCTATTTACCACAGTAAAGGATCTAACAGAATCAAATGTATAAATTGTGCAACTAGTCCTAAATATATTGACAGAAGCACAGCTGTTTCAACCAACACCCTGCGCTGGTACCATGAACCATTGCCCCATCCCCTCAGCTCTTCAACAGATGAGCACAAAAAAAGAGATATTCCATCTACTGACTTATCAACCAGGTGGCTAGATATCCAATATGCCCCCCTCCCTCCTGCCTTGCCATTCAGATCCTTTTTCTGTGTCCTGACCCCAACCCTCCTCCCTTAAAAAAATAATAATTCTTTTTCTTCTTTTAAACTGTATCAAACTGCTTGCTACAGTAGCAGTTGCTCCAGTTTATATCCTGCCTGCATGGAGCACTATGGCACTCTTGTTTTTGGCAAAAAAAATCTTATAAACTGTAGCAAACTGCTTGCTACAAATGTAGCAAATAGTCGCAACAGTTTATACCCTGCCTGCATGGAGAACTACAGCACTCATGCTTTAGTTACAAAAACGCATTCCTTCTTATAAAATATAACAAAGAGTTGCTACAGTTTATACCCTGCCCGAGTGGAGCACTACAGCACTCAGGTTTTAGTTAAAAAAGTTTTTTTCCTAACTTTTAAATTGTAGCAAACTGCTTGCTATAATGCATCAAGCAGTTGCTACAGTTTATACCACACATGCAGGGCTATAGCATTCAGGTTTGACTGCAAATGCCATACTGACTTTTAAAAGCTAGTGTTGCATTAGATATTGTGATCATCTGACCATGCCTCCCAACACTTTGCTCTTGAGGCAGTTGCTTTACCTTAGCTACATTACAGCATATGGATCATGTTTTGACACAGAAAGGCCTCAAACTAGACTGATAAAAATATTGCTAAAGTTAATGTGAATGCCATATGACAAATTGAATTCATGTGATTCCTTGACATGTTGTAGTATCTGTCCAAGTTCATAGCAAACTTAATAGATATAACATTGCCACTCTGGAAGTACTGGATCATGATGTTTGTCTGGTTTGACAACAATCAAGCAAAAGCTTCAGAATTTCAAAAATGCCTACTACAGGGCTTCTACTATAAATTTTTTGGATGTTTCTGAATTTGTAATACTTCAAATGGATGCTAGTTCCCAAGAACTTGGTGCAATGTTACAGCAGAAACATTTGCCAGAGGTTTGCACATAGGTTCATAGGTTTATACTAGGCTATCTGCCCCAAGGCATTTATAAGCCTAGCCTGAATTTTTGTGGCTTACGCCACCCCTTATATGAAAAAATACTGTACCCATTAGTTTGTTGTGCCTCTGTCCAGCAGTGACACAGAGATGATTCCCGGGGTAAACCTACGATCTCCCATCCACAGGTCAAGATTTCTCTTGAACAGAGCCAGCGAGGTGCTCTGCCTCACATGGACCAGGACTCTATTCCACAGCATAGGGAGTTTCTGAGTGATAAATCTATCCCTCCAGCACATCCTATTTATATCTGTGCTAAGGTTTAAGTCACTTGCTCTAGTGGTTTTGGTGGATTTGGATTTTTTGAGGTGGAGCATGTCCATTAATTCTGGGTTGGACATGGCCTTGTATGTCAGGCACATGTCACCTCTGAGCAGATGGTATGCGACTGAATAGAGCTGGAGTTTCTTCAATCTGGCAGTATATGACAGATTTTGGAGTCCCTTTATCCTTTTGGTGAGAAACTTTTGGGGTCTCTCCAATTGCTGCAGATGTCGGGCGAGATACATCCCAAATGGGGCTATGTACTCGATCATTGGTCTGATAAGTGAAGAGTACAGGGGAACAATGACCTCACTAGATCTGGATGTGAATCCCTTCATGATCAGGTGGGCAATGTAGAAGGTCTTTCTAACCACTTTAGCAACGTGAGTGTCAAAAGAAAGGCCACTGTCAACCTGGGTCCCCAGGTCCCTGATAACCTCTTCTGTGCTTAGTGGATTGCCACCTATATGGTAGCTTGGGGTTACCTTGTTTTTCCCAAAGGGTATGACTATACATTTTTTGGCGTTTAACTTCAGGCCATGGCTCTGGCACCAGCTATCTGTTTCCGTGAGTCCCTTCTGAAGGATATCCGTGTCCGATGCACTTTCCACTATGGCGCCCAGTTTGCAGTCGCCTGCAAACTTTGTCAGCCAAAGTCCTCCCATGTTGGCCTGTACTTCTGAGAAGTAGATGCCGAACAATAGGGGCCAAGGACCGAGCCCTGTGGGACACCACTTGTGACCGGCTTGGAGTCTGACATAGCGCCAGCAACTCTAACCCTGTGGGTTCTGTCCTTAAGCCAGTTTGCAACCCATCTTGTGACATATGGGTTTACATTTAAGCTGGTAAGTTTTTCTACAATACCCGAGTGGGGTATTGTGTCGAAAGCCTTGCAAGGTCAAGGTAGGCTGTATGGACTGCCTTTCCCTCATCAATGGCCTTGGTGACTGTTTCGAAGAAGTCGACCAAGTTCAAAAGGCATGATCTTCCCTTGACGAAGCCAAACTGGGTCGGGTCCAATGTCTGCAAGTCCCCTATATCTTTGTTTATGAGCTCCATTATGATCCTCTCCATAGCTTTGCAGACTAGACTTGTTAAGCTTATGGGGCGGTAATTACCATGGTCCGTAGAGGCACCGCCTTTGTGGAGTGGGACCACAGTTGCCGTACGCCACTCCTTGGGCACGTATCCTGTGGTAAGGCTGAGATTAAACAGCTGCCTTATGTGCGGGTTTAATTCCTCATTTAGCTCATGTAGCACACAGCCGGGGACACCATCCGGTCCCACTGATGCTGTGTTTTTAGCTTTAGAGAGAGCAGCTTTCACCTGCGCATTTGAGATGTCTGGGAGGCTACACTCTGCTGGGATAGTTATCTCTCCTTTAGGGGACAGGGGTGAAGTTTGCACTGAACCTGTCTGCCAGTATGTTGGCAATGTCTGTGGGTTCAGTGATTTTTGTATCATTTTGGACTAATTCTGAGCATATCTGGGAGTTTCCACCCAGGTTCCTAACATAGCTGAAAAAGGCCTTATGATTGTCCTTTGAATCCATGGCAATTTTTCTCTCAAAATTGGCCTTAGTTGATTTTATGAGTGCTCGTATTTTCTTACTAATAATGATCAGGGGTGACTTCCCTTTTATGGATTTTGTTCTATCATGTAATAGCTTTCTCCTCTTATTGTAAAGTTTGTTAATGGCTGGGGTCCACCAGACTGGACGTTTGCCCTTTGTGGAAAGAGTCTTGGTTTTATTTGGGATTGCCTGATCCATGCAGTCCTGGAGGTGTTCATAGAAGGCATTTGTAAGGGCTTCCGCAGCTTGGGTTGTGGTTTCCACTGTCTCAGGGGCCTTGAAGGATACCACACCAGTCTTGAGTAGTGTGAAGTTTGCTTTAGAGAAGTTCTTCACTGTGGTCTTTTGTTTGGGGTGGGGGTGGGATGTGGATTTCCAGTGAGATTAGTTTATGATCAGATCTCACCAATGAGGGATATACTTCGTGTGGAGCATTTTGTCCCCATGTTTGTGATAATGAGATCTAGTATATTTTCTCCTCTCGTGGGAACAGTGACTAGCTGTTCCATGGCATTTGAATTTATGAACTCCAGGAACCGTTGGGCTAGAAAGTTAGGGCTTGAGTAATGTTCCCAGTCTATATTCGGGTAGTTGAAGTCACCCAATATGATGGTGTTTGGAGATACATTTATACCCTCCAGTGTCTTCAGGAAGGCTGTGTGGGGTCCCTGAGTTTGAGAGGGTATGGGTACAGAAATAAATGTTAGCGGCTTTTATAGGTGTTTTTGTCGCCATGCCTGTAGACCATTCAGCTTCCTCAAATAGACTTTGTTCATTTTCGCCCCCCATACTAAGCTAAAAAGGGATAAGAGCCTTTATGAAGGTCTTTCATCCAGGGAGCCATTAGATTTACTTGCATCCTTGCTAATATCCTGTCAATCAGGGGAATGCTGATCTGACCCCTCCCATGGGTAGGCAGGGTGAGTGACTTGTAGTGTTCTTCCCATCAAGGCTGGCCTTAGGCATATGCAAACTAGACAACCATCTAGAGTGCTAAGCAGATGTTTATATTAGAGCTGAATTTTTCATTTTATTTACCCTTTTTCTTTTAAATTTTGTCAGCCAAGCTGCAAAATAGATGCTATAAAATTTGCATCACATCTCTCATCTGTCTGCAACTCTAATTAGCATAAAATATTCACTATTCGGTTTTTTACTTGTTTATTTAATTTAGTAGAGAGATAATTATTAGAAATGAGAGTAGTACACTTAGAACATTTCTTGGCGCCCCCTCCCCCATGTAACTTTCCAAGCTGTTCTCTGAAACTTCTGGAATCTCTTCCCCTACTTACCTCTTCCTCTAGCAACAGAATATTTTTAACTGTGGATTTATGCCTTGGATAGGGACACTCTCCACCCCACCTTATTTTTAATGCATAAAACCTTGTGCCAGAAAAATATAAAAAAGAAAGAAAAACATTTTTTTTAGTCTTTTTTTGACTGAAACTGGAAAATAGAAAGAAAGAAAGAAAGAAAGAAAAGGCTTTTTTAGTGTTCTTTTGATTGAAACTGGAAAATGTACTGCCAAAGCAATATGCTACTGAGAGCATTTCATGTTTAATGATACATTTTCAGTTCAAGGATTAGAAGCTTGTTTATTTATTTTTATTTATTTTTATTTTTTTACATTGGGTGATAGGTCACAATTGGAGACACAGTTGGAGGTGCCAGTCAAATGACCTTTTACTAGGAATGTCAATGGTTCCTCTGTTTCTCCCATTATGAATCAAAATGCATTTTAGTGAGACCGAGAGGATAAACAATCCTGAGACCTGAAGGAAAGTTAAAAAAGTAAAACTTACATTAGAAGGGATTTTTTTTGTACCATTACATAATATAATTTCAGCCTCCATTCCAATGCACCAACCACCCAACCTATTGATCTCATGAGGTACGTTTCTGCTTTTTTAAACCCTAGTAAGAAAGTTTCAAACAGGTCTTGCAGCAACACTTTCCTGTCCACTAAATGCCACATAAAGTTGCAGTTATTGCTGAGACTCAGAGCTGCGGGAGTAAAATGTGATTGCAACTAACAACTTGCATTAGAAAAATGTTTAAACTAAAATAATTTCCTCTGCTAGTGTAAAATACATTGCCAAAGAGGGTACACTCTCAAATGTGTACCACCTTTGACAATAGATTTTATAATTTCAGCCCAAGTTGTTCATGGCTTTCATGGAAGTTTCTGTTTCTGTCACACCTCATTGCATGGTGTAGGGCCGTAGTCAGGCTCTAGTCCCTCAGTGTCTCCTGTTAAGCTGTGCAGTTATGTGAAGACATTTGTGAAGTTATGCTGGGCCTGGAAGGCTGCAGAAGATTTTTTTTTATAAACAGGTGAAGAGGTTTGTGTTTTAAAATGAATGGACTAATAATCCAATTAAAATGTACAGTATTGGGTTATTTAAGGACATCAGAGCCTTTTGCTAAAGTCCTGCAAGAGACACACTTGGGGAACAGAAGCATGATACAGTGCTAACGAGCTATTGATCCTGGGTAGTAGTTTATACTTTTCATTGTGCAAGATACAGAGGGGGTGATATTACTGATTTCCAACCAGAACTCTGTGAAAATAGAAAATATAGCAATGGATGCACAGGGGTATTATGCTGGAATTAACAGCTATATTGGTTCAATATATAATATATTATATAGACTGTATTAATTTACTTGCTCCTTGAACCATACAGAAAAACTTTAGAGGGATAAAGAGGGAATGATTGCTTTTCTTGGCAGCAAAGCACTGTGCATGAGAGAGTGGAATGTCACCAAGAATGAATCTGAGATATGAGTTTGTCTTTGTATGTCATGTCTCACATATAGGATGATATGAGGACACTTAGGATAAATATAATAATGACAATGATACCAGTTTATTAACCAAGTAGGCCCATTGGACACACAGTCTCTTTTCAGGGGGGACCTGGGAACAGTGCTTTATTAAGTGACTTGCTCAAGGTCACATAATAGATCAATAAGGCTGAGGGAATCAACTCCTGAACCACAGGAACTAAGCCTCACAGCTTTAATCTTCTGCACCAACTAATCAATATAAAACAGAGATTTTAAATTACCTGCAAGGCAGAAATCTGAAAAAAAAAATTGCTAGAGAACTAGCCTATAGAAATAATGAACCCTACAACTCATGAAGAGTTAAGAGACAGTTTTACAAAGACAAGTGAGGAATAAAACTCCAGATAATAATGGTGCTATGCTTGCTGAGTTTTGGAATATTCACAAAGAGAAATACTACTATGCTTTTCAGCACTGTTCTGGAGACTAGGGATATTCCTCTTCCTTGAAATAAAGTAGTGATAACTATTACATGGAAAATAGAAAAGGACATAAGTTTAGCTTCTTTATATAAATCTATCCCATTGTTACATCATGATTATAACTTGTTTGCATCTAGTTATAGCAAAAAATGGACATTTATTTGCTACAGTTAATTGAACTTGATCAGTTTGGACTTTTTTGGGGGGGGCAGACATCATCCAATATTACTTTAAACCAGGGAAGGTGATGAAAACAGCACAGATTGATAATGATAAATTGGTGATTGTCAGTCTTAATGCAGAAAAGACCTTTCATAGGGTTAAATGGTTTTATCTACTCAGGTGTTTCTTGAGTTTAGATTTACAAAACACTTTGGTGACATAACTATAGCAATATATAAAGCCTGTGATGTAGCTAAAATAAAGATTTGTGTAGGGATTGTCTTCATCATTTAAATTTTCCAGGGAATTGAAAGATGGATGTCTGCTGCCCCCAGGAAATCTTGATTTATATCTTGAATACTTGATATTAGCAGTGAGACGATCAAATTAAGGAGTATATGGTATGTTATAAACTCATGTCTCACTGCATAAAAGTGTTAGAGAGAGCGATGGATAAATGGATATACAGAGCAGTATCAAGTAAGATGGTAGATAAGTAGTTCTGATTCAGATCAAGATGCCGCACAACTGACCCAAAGTTTGCAGTGATACAGATAGTTGAGAATAAGCTAGAGATGAGGAAAGAGTCCAACTGGGCATTCTCAGGCTTGATAAAAGAATATGACCAGGTCCCAAGAAAACTGATTTGAGCAGTCCTGCAATGGTTCAAAGTCCCAGAAACATTGGTAAAATAGTGCAAACTATTTACAAGGACCTAATGGCACTACTACAGACTCACAGCTGAGTTCACATTTGGAGTGGGTGTGCATCATCTTTCATCTCTGAGCCCATTGCAGTTCATACTAATGATAGACTACATAAGAAAACAGGTCTGAGGGACAGATCAACAACGCTGCTGTATGCAGACAATGTGGCATTACAGACATACTCTGAATAAGAACTTCAGCAAATGACAGGGGAATGGAATGCAAAAGTGAAGACACATGGGATGAAACTGAGTGCAGATAAGACAGTGGTAATGGTAGCAAATGGGGAAATCAGAAGAAACTGAGAACTGAGATAGAAAAGAAGATAGTGGAATATGTTAACAGCTTCAAGTGTCTGGGAGAGGTGGTTAAAGAGAAGGAAAGTCTGAATAGGAAGTCAAAGCTAGAATCAGAAGAACTGCAGCTACCTGACAATTTATCTTTCAAATTCAGATGATTTATTTGAGTTTTTGGATTAATTTGCTATGTCCTCAGTTTGCAAGTTGAATACAAAGAATACAAAGATAATAGCAGTGTATTTTAACCCCAGCGCAGACACTGAAGTGGTATGATTAGGTATGTGCTAGACATCACACTGCACATAACTGCCCCATATATTTGCTTTTTGGGATTTTCTTGCTGTGTTGTTTTTAATTAATTGAACTATTTTCTTAAAAACGTATTTACTATAGTACTTGCTGTAGTAATGTCACATTCAGTGGGACTCTTTGTTAAGTTATAATGCATATGCAAGCTATGCCATGGAAAGTGACTGTGACTTGGCATGTATAACCAAATATCTCATCCAGGCATGCTGTTGTCTGTAAACGTGCTGTGTGCTGGACTGAAATTACCCACCTTCACTACCACAGCCACACCAAAATGATGTGTAACAAATTTATATTGCTGCCCTTCACACGTGTTGTCAGAGCAACGTAAGGTGATCTTTCCACAGCTGCCCCATCTTCAGTATTCTACTTCCTACCCCCACCCCATCCAGCTTGTCTACTTCCCACCTCCACCCTATCCAGCTTGTCTACCTTCCAGACTGCATCCCCCTCTTCTGCAAATTTCTGGATATTCCATTGGTCAGTGGCTGTGATCAGCACTAACTTACTAAGCATCCAATCAGAGATGGTTCTGTGCTGTCATGCCACTGACAGTTTACCAGTGCAGGCAGACAAGGCAGTCAGAGAGGCTAAAAAGCAAGCAATGATATATTTCTCATTCACTTTTTTCAGTTGGATGTTTGAGCTGAGAAAAGGCGAGAGGCTGGCATTGCTGAATAATTTATTTCCACATGGTGATGAAGTGGCATGACTGATGTGAGAGCAGAGCACAGCTGCAATTCTCTTCCATGTCATTTGAACTGAAAGAGCGAGACTAGCATCAGCAGCAGACAGTTTAAGAAAGAAAAGGATTGGAAGTTTTAATTTCTATATGATCAGACATTCATGTATTACAACTAAGTGTAGAGATGATGTTTTTGTTGCTGGTGTTTAGGTGATTAATGAAATTTATCAGGCTTTGGACCACAAGAAGCATGTCTTGCCATCTGCTAGACTGCTACTAGAGGTGCAGTGTTCCATAACTTGCAATGGTGCCTCCATAACCTTCCTAACACAAATTTAATTTTATGAATGTAAAGTCCTTGCTCTGTTTCATCAGCACCTTGTAAACCCATCAGGCATGCTGTTGGCTTCATGTTATGTTATGTTATGTTATAGCAATAACCCACGCCTGGGTGTGGGTAATGCTAAATTTACCCACGGTTGGCGTGGTTTGGTCCCGAGGGCGAAGCCCGAGGATCCAAACAAAGCCAACCGTGGGTAAATTTAGCATTACCCACACCCAGAAGTGGGTTATTGCTATTATACCATGACATTATTTAAGAAAAGAAACTGTTACTTTTCTTAAATAATGGCATAGTATAATGCCTGTTTACTGCCCTTCTGCAGATGTCTGGCATCCGCGGCAGTTCTGATGTACTGCGCCTGCGCAGTACATCAGAGTTGTGCAAAAGCAACGGAGAAAGCAAGATCTCCGTTGCTTTTTTATGTCTCGCTATGTTAAATGAGTTTAACATAGCGAGACAGTTTTAAAAGCAACGGACATCTCCGTTGCTTATTTTAAACTGTCTCGCTATGTTAAACTCATTTAACATAGCGAGACTAAAGCAACGGAGATCTTGCTTTCTCCGTGTTTTAAACTGTCTCGCTATGTTAAATGGGTTTAACATAGCGAGACAGCTTTAAAATAAGCAACGGAGATCTCCGTTGCTTATTTTAAAGCTGTCTTGCTATGTTAAACCCATTTAACATAGCGAGACAGTGTTTTAAAAAAATGAGTTATACTAATGGAAAAAAGTCCGGGCGACCGGACCTTTTTCCATTAGTATAACTCGATTTACAACGGGCACGCTGGCCAATCAGCGTGCACGTTTTGGGGGGGTCATGGTATAATTTACAATAATGCTGGCAGAGATCAATCGGATATTTTGGGCAATATTTCTGGCTGTGTGATTTGTGCAGGAAGTTGAGACGAGGGAAATGGTGCTGTGAAAAGTGTTATTACTGTTTTTATAATAGCACCAACAGTGAACTACTAGACATATTGGACAACATTTCTGACTTTGTGATTTGTGTGGAACAACCTGGATTGGAATACTTTAGTGTGTGGCAACTTGTCTGTGTGGACTGTGAAGGTGAAATAATATTACTCAGCTGTCAGATGTTGTGGTTACAACTACTGAGTGGGATTTGGGGATAACTAGATGAAAGTAAGTAATCTTGTCTTTGCTCAGTTTAAACAGTCACTATCTGGTTTTGAAGGGCTAGTGTGTTTCTGTGAGAAGAAAGATGGACTACTTAACTGGACACCTGATATGAACAGGCAGAATAGGTATAATGGTTGTGGCTGTCTTCAGTGGAAGAAAATTATTTAACTGCCTGCTGTTGTTTGCTTATTATTTCAGCTCTGCTGGACTAATGTAATTATGTGAAGTAATGTGCAATATTTTAATGTGTGCCAACTGTTTGGAACAGTGGTGAAATACATTGCACAGTCATCCTCTTTTATCATAACCAGAGGTCTGAATTGTATAGAAAACTGACTACAACTGCTTGGTGGGGGGGGGGGGGGTCTGGATGGAAGTAACAGACCCTTTTGTCACTTGCACAGTTTAACAGTCATTTCTCAAATAATAAGGTAACAGATGTATCACAGAATACGCAGAACATGAAAATGTCTGGGGACTTATGGGCCCTACACACCAGAGCTGTATAAGTGGATTTTACCATGGGCTTCATAATCATCTCTGCCATGAACCCCACCTTGTCTAAAACCAGCCCTGCTCATGGGTGTATACAGAAGGTTGCTGTACTTGTGTGGGGGTTGCAGATGTCATTATTTCTTTAACATTCCTCCCAAACAATATGATTCACTATATCTAGTGTTGGGATGGGGACAGTGTGATCATTATTTCTTTAACTTTCCTCATGAACTTCAGAGGGATACGCAGTGAATCACTATAGCTTGCATAAGTGCACACTACTGTCTTTAAAAGTAACAAGTTAGAAACATTATTGCAATCATTTTTTTTTTACATTTTCCTTACAATCAAGCATCTGATGCATATATGTTATTTTTTGTAGAAAAGTAAATAAGCATGCTGTTTATATATGTCTGACAGCAAGTATGTTACATTATATTTGCTTTTTTGTTTTTTGTTTTTTTGTCAGTTGTTTTGTCCCAGACTGACTTCAGAAGGGTACACAAAATGTGTCTGTCTTCTGGGGATAGAGGGTGAGGAGGCATACTGTAGATAAATAAGAAAGCAGTGGCTTGAAATATGACTGTGGACATTTGTGCCTTAATTTTAATCCCAATTTAACAACAGCTGGGGATACTCACACTGGCAGTTCCAGGTTTCATTTCTTTCTGGGGTACAACAGCTAGGTGGTGAGGCACATGTTGAATATCTAAAGACCCCCAAAAGAGAAAGAAAAATGAAGCCTCATATAGCAAAGCAGTAATTAATGGCTATGTGAAGGGTACAAGAATTCAAAAGACCATTGTGTAATGCATTTGCTAACTACCTGTGACAGCCCTCTGGACACAATTGCCTATTTTCAGTAGCAGCCCAGGAGTACTGTCTTGTGAAGTGACTTGGTTAGAAACACCAAATACAAACATAGGCTAAGGGAATCAAACCCTGTACTACAGGAAGCAGTTCATTAACAGCTGATAGTATTATTCATCTGCAGTAAGTATCAGACAAACTGCTGTAGCCCAAGCACATTACAGTTCACGTTTTTCCTTGAAATCAAGTTTAGAACATTATTAAACACTTTAACTCCATGATCTACAGTTTATTCACAGCCAAATAGTAAACGCACTGTCAACAGTTAGCAAAACAATAAAACCAAGGATTGTACCCAAAGAACATGGCTCATATTATGAATCTCTTGCTTACTACAACTGATTTCTTCCTTTGCGCCATAACTGCTCTAGGATGCAGAACCCACACACACAAATACACAGGCACACACATGGATCATCGATTACAGCCCCTTGTACAGCTGCATACATTCAAGTATTTGCTTGCAATAAAATGAACAAATGCATAAATTATGACCAAGAAGTGTATTTCATCTCACTGCCATGAGAACTATGCAATACATCTCATTCAACCCTCATGCTGTCCCAACCTCTTAGCTCAAGAATCAGAGACAAGCACCCCAAAAATCAGGAACAGATTTGTAAATATTTCTCTTACATACTTAAAAAGTTGCATTAACAAGAATTTTTTTGAAGGACAGAAAGTCTATATTTTCTAAACAACTGCAGGCATATTCGTTTCAATCCACAACATTTTTCCAGAAAGCCACAAATTTTACAAGGAAGACCAAATTAATTCTCAAATTTTTGCTCAAGAATTCTGGACAAAGCATAATAATGGGGAAGGGCGACAAAGTATCCAAAAGGGACAAATCTTAAAATACAATTCTTTATCCATTTCATAGCCAGGTAAACCCACAGGCGAAAGTGGCCCTTTTCAGGGCTAACCCAGCAGTACTGTCTGAATGACTTGCTGAGGTACACAGTCAGCAAATGGTGGTGGGAAGATTAAACCATGTACTCCTGACTTCAGAAAGTGGTTCTTTAACATTAAGTGCCTGACACCTTTATTTCTTAAGTTAACAGAACAACAACAGGTGTCGTATGGACATGCATTTTTCTAATCTATGAGAACTATGAAACTCTTATGACTGATACTAGCTGTAATCCTCAGTGTGATTTAATAAAAAAACGTTTAATGGATGTCAGGCAGCCAATGCTGAAATAGACTGCTAATGAGCTACCCCTTCCCCAGTTAAGGGTACAAGATTTGATTCTTTCTACCTAAATTTGCCTACTACTGTGTGTGACTCTGAGCAAGTCACTTAACCAGACTGTGCTCCTTTTCTAATAAAAATGTATTTTTTGGCATTAGTCACTGGCTGGCATTTGCTCACCATACTAGATGTTCTTGGATGTCTTTGGCCTTTCTGTCATCAGGGAGAGAAACCAAATTCATGCACACACTGTAAAAGGCATTTCCTTATCTGATATCTGTGAAAGTGACCATAATACCAAAACACTATTAATAAAAATGTTTTCATTTAAACCAGAGGTGTGAGTGGGGTTCAGCAAAAATTGCCAGTAGTTTCCTAATCTCCTCCACTGGTAAAATGTGGTACTTTCTCTAGGACAAAAAAAAAACTATTTTTTTAAATCCCTGCACACTTGTGCATGTCTGCTTAGAGCATTTCTTTGATCTTACTTTTTATTGTATATACATACTCATAGATTCTAGCATTCAGTTATTCTAGATATAATGAAATGCAGTTTAAGCAACTGGCAAGGTTGCAGTTTAAGCAACTGGCAAGGTAAACAACACTCCTAGTGTTACAACCAAATTTTCCCCTGTTCGTAATGGTCTTAGAAGAATTAGCTACTGTGGTGCTGTTGCAAGCAGAAATAAACCAACATTAGCCACAAGCCCCACATTTCCTCATGCTCCTGTTTCCTGGTAATGTGTTGTTGTTAGTACTATCCCATGTTTCTAGCAAGGTTTTAAGGTCTCTAGACTTTTTATAAACACATAAGGGGGTGTCTCCCAACTTCCCCAAAAGGTCTGTGGAACCAAAAACTGCTCCCCAGTTCTTTTCAAATTATCTCTCTATTGTCACTCATATTGTCATAGGGGGGGTCTATTTCAGAACATCGAAGTTTTAAATCCTCGAATGTTCTAATATTGACCCCTATTCAGTGAATGCTAAAAATAGCGAAGCTGCAGAACGCCAAATTTTTTTCTAGGGAAAGAATTTGGTTGGCCATTTCCGTGGCTTCGTTATTTTCAGCGCTGTGGTGGAAAGTTATGGGTCAGGTTTAGGTAAGTGTGCGATTGTGTGGACGTTAGGGTTAGGGGCGGGTTAAGTGAGTTAGGGATAGAGCACAGGTCAAGTGAGTGTGCGATAGTGACGGACCATAGGGTTAGGGTTTGGGTTAAGGTAAGTGGATAGATAGTAGTGTATGTACAGTTTAGTGTAGGGTTAGATGTAGGATTTTAAGTGTATGTGTGTGGATTGCTGTTTTTTTGGTGTGCTTGTGTTGTGTGTATGTGTTTCGGAATAGCAAATTTTTTCCATGGGAAAAAATTTGCTGTTCTGAATGTTCGATATTTTGTGGTTTAGATATTTTATGTTCGATGAAATAGCCTTTGCTATTTTCATCTTTCAATAGCATGATATAAATGCTTATAGAGAATAATCATGACCTTACAGAAGTCCTTTTGATTATGCCCCCCCCCCACACACACACACACACACACACACACACACACACACACACACACACACACACACACACACACACACACACACACATTGAAGGCTCACTTACATTTATAAGATTATTTTAAATGCTACATCTTTTAGTATGTAACTGACAGGGTCACATGACAGGATGTTTTCTTATAAAATAAGAGGAAGTGATTTGTATTTAGTTATGAAGAAGTTCAATTTTTATACTGTGGGAATGAAAGTTCTTAACTTTTCTCAATAAACTGTGGTTGCATAACTAGTCAGCATGCCTTTTTTGCTTTGAATACAGACCTTGTAGTACAGATTATTGTTGAAAATGTATCATGTTATACATGTAATTCAGAAACAATCAGGCAAAAGCAAATCACTAATATAATGACTGCACTTCAAGGCCCATTTTAGCATGATAAAAATCAAGGTGAACATATTTTGGGAGATCACATTGTGGCAAGCAACTTAGAGAATCAGAATATAGAGGACATCAGAATGCAGTGCCATACAGGCAAACTGACAGGAGACAGGACCACTGGTAAAGGACCTAAGGACTGCAGTGTCCACTCAAGGTTTCATGGATGCACCATCACAGTACCAGAGCAAAGGAGTTTGTGACGTAACATCACACAATGCATGACAAGGGACTGACATGCTGGGTAAGGTGGTTCAACCCAAAATGGCACAGAGACAGGGCAGGACAGGTTAAAGTCTTGATAGGGGACAGCCTGACAGGACACAGAGAATATGGTCAGGCCCAGTCACAGTCCTGCTGTGCAATATTTGCATAGCCAAAAAACTGAAGTGACAGCATGGTATGAGATCAACCAAGAAAAGCAGGAACCCAAAACCCTTTGCAGGAACACTTAAAACACTGTTTTATTAATGAATAACTTAGTGACACTGTCAGAACTCTAACAGCAGAGGGCATAATCACATCACCTACAGCTGAAATGATGGTGGAGGAGCAGGATGATCCTCCAGTGTCCCTTGTGGTCAGTTAATAATGGCCAATGTATGTCAGGCCCTACCCTGATACACAGATATCGCTACCCCATATGGCATCAGGAAACAATGCAGCCTTTGAGCTGCATGCACCTGGTACTGGAGAGAGGTGAGTAAGTGGCCATCACTGCCATCACTCCAGGGCATGCCCAAACTTGGATGACACAATTGGCATCAATCAATGGAAGTGAAAATCATTGATCTGGGCACAGGTGGCCAGTACCTACACCATGTTAGAGATGCTGATTATGTTTGGTCTCCTGCATGAAGAACTCCAACCACTGCAGGGACTGCAGGACATTCTGTAATGCATGTACAGTGACATGACATATAGGGATCTGGACCAGTCACACTTGGTGAAGACATTGCTAGAAGATGGACACACATTGATTGAAGACACACCAGGCTTATGCAGATGGCACATACAGGTCCAGAGACAGCTTCACTGTCCACACTTTTAATAGCTCCCTCTACCCCTGAGTGGGGATATTTCCATGAATTTTGCCAATGCACTTCAGACTCCACTGTGGCACACCACAGCCATAAAGCCAATCAAGATCCTACAGTTTAAAGCCATTACACTCCCTTGTTGTTCTGCAGTCAGCAGCACCTACCCATGCCCATTCTCGGGGTCATGAACACCAACATTCTACTGGAACACCTCATGGAGTTCTCAGAGGGATTCCTGTACCTGGTTTTGATGTGACACACTATCTATTGGGCAAGGTACCTCCAGTCCTGATACTGAATGGCCACATGGCACACCCACACCCAGCCAATACTTCACCCATGCATGCCCCACACTATTGCATTGAAGAATGGGATCCATGACTGCCCCCAATCTCCAAGCCATGTACATGGCTACAGCATCCACATCCCGTGACCTTTCCACATAAGATACCATTGCTGTCCCCTGTCACTCTGCCCCACCTCATCTGGACAAATGATGATGATTACTGTGCTGTGCCCACCCCTCTGGCCTGTGTACATATGGTAATGTCTGATGCACTAGTCTGATTCTGTGTTTTCTTTCTTATCATCCACATTTGTGGACCAGACACTGTTTCTTTGTCAGTGCCATGATGTATAGCTCCCACCACTGCTTCATATGGGGTACTGCCACAGCAGGTTCCACCAACTCCTCCTCCTCCTCCACTGCTTGGTGCTGACAAAGATATGCCAGGCAGTGTTACTGTGTCCCCATGTTGCAACTGCTTTTGTAGCACCATGTCATTTAACATCACACACACACACACACACACACACACACACACACACACACACACACACACACACACATACATATCACAAATGTCTTGCTGCATGTTTCCCCAGCATACTGCAGAGTGCCACCAGATATATCCAAGCAGTGGCAGGGGCCCTTCAGCAGTCTAAATGCAGGTCAGGTCTTACAGTGTTATGAGTCTGCAACAGTGCAGTGTTATACTCCTTCTCTGCCATGGTCTGAGGACTGTGGATGGGGTCATCAGCCATGGTTCCACGATATATCCAACATCACCTGTGACTCACAATAAGTGGAATGCATTATGACTGGTCTTGGGACCAGACTATGAGGGACTTTTTGGGTGGCACTATGTGCACTTATCAGCTAGGTGACTCTGTGGATAATCACCCTAAATGAGATGCTATCATATGTTGCACATGTGCTAGATCTGGACATCATGGGAACTGCCTAGATGGTACATAGACACATTGTATACATAAGACCTTGTGCACTGCACACCACCTGAGAACTAACAGACTGCTAACCCTTATTGCTGATAAACCAGATACCATGTGGAGCAGGTGACGGTCGTAATAGCAATAAGGTACACTCAATGGCATCCATGACCTCAGGAAAATGGGATATGTCATAGAATACACTAACAAAGGCTTGGCCTTGACATTTGACTTACTGCTGGGTAATAAAGTCTGCTATTCCCTTATCACTTGGGAACTATTCAGTATTTATAACTTATCCCTCTCCACTGGTGATTTTCCTGACCTATAGAAAACATCTTTCACAGCTCCTGTAGCTAAACCAGCAAACCCTCACTGTCCTTTCTGTCTCTCACCATGAGACTTTGCAGTTCCATAAATTCACATACCAGTTTCAGAAACACCAGTGTGCCACCACTTTACCACTTGTTTATTAACCTTCCCTTCTTAGATTTGTGTCAAAGTGATGTTTTGCATTCTGATAAGCAAGGAAAATATATGTACATAGGCTTTATGTATATAATGTAGGAGTATAGCTTAATTGTTAGTTTTGCCTTTAGTTTTTATAAGTTTAATCGTCTGCTAAACAGCTTACCCTTACAAGCTTTGCCTCTAGTGGTACATTTTGTTTTATACTTTTGGTATAGTTTTTTAGGTTTAGTCTTGGTAAGTTGCAGTTCTGTAATTGTTGCTTTATTAGTTTTCATAGTAATTTATTCACTGTTGAAAATTATGTTTATTAATGTTGTGCCTTAGAAAATAGTTGGTAATATCATTCTGTTATATTTATGCTGTTTTGTTTTCAAATATCTAATTTCAAACTTGCTTTCCAACAGTTTTTTTAACCATGCTTTAGCAGTAAACAGATCAAAACTAAAAAGTGACTCATAATCTATACAAAATGAACACATAAATAAATGCACACATCCATAACTACATACATAAATGAATAAAGGGACATTTTAACTACCATAATTTTCCATAACCTTGATCACTCCAAGTTAATTATTCTGGACCTTATGATGTTTTCATTCTGTCTTTTACTATTTGCTCATTAACCAACTTACTTTATATGACATCAGTAGGTTCATAGGTTTGGCTGACAAGCTTATGTTCTACTGACCTTCAAAAAACTTGACTGCTGTAATACATTACATATGTGCGTGTGTGTGTGTGTGTGTGTGTGTGTGTGTGTGTGTGTGTGTGTGTGTGTGTGTGGGTGTGTGTGTGCATATCAATAACTTTGTGTTTATTGGTTAATGAAACACCAACAGTCTTTTGTCGGTTAATAAAACATTGTCTCTTCTGTAAGCAAAGGAACATTTTACTATACACAAAAATGTCCAGACTATCAAGCAGATCTTAGTTACTTCACTTATAAAGAAGCGGCAATATTGTATACAATAGCCTTCACAAATGTCTGTATTCTTGCTTAGCAAAAAACTTTCAAAGTCAAGCTGCTAAAAGCAAGGAAACAAAACAGGTAGTTCTTTATCTCCTGTGAAGGAATTTCTGGTAGCCAAACAGCTTCTTTTCCCAGTAGCACCAATATCTCATTTCATAGTAAAACAGACTACAAATTATACAATAAATGGATATAATCTTCAAAAATGTACAAGCTGATTGGTCAGCCCAGTCAGCATGCTTATGGTAAATCCAGAGTTATTCACAAAAAAAAAGGGTCCGGGAACATGACACATGAATATTTACTTTTCAGCATGACTACTGAACCACACGTCAATGTCTGTTTATTTTCACTGCATAAAGTAGCATAAAAATGGAAAAAAGCCTGTAGTTAACTAAACTATGGTACTGTGAGTGTTAACTGCCCATTGTAAGTCCAGATAGCAAAGCAGTCTGCAGGCATAGATATTTGTTAATTAAACAGAAAAAATGATGAGTTGGGATGCCAGGAGCAGTAGCTGTTTCAAGAAAATGGCACTCGACACCTTTTAAAAAAAGCAACAGAACCAGCTATGATGAACATGTGCTGTGCAAGTGCTGGCATGTACCATGTACATGCTGCACGTATGTCAGTACATGCGCAATACATCAACTAGAAGAAAGAAACTGAGGCAGAACACTAAAGTCCATTTATACAATGACATTATTGAAGAAGAGTAAGCAATTTCTTTTTTAAATAATGTAATTGCATAATACCAATAATCTGCTGGGGTGCCTTCTGTGCGGAGTCTGCATGTCCTCCCTGTGGTCGTGTGGATTTCCTCTGGGTGCTCCGGTTTCCTCCCACATCCCAAATACATGCTGTAGGTGGATTGGACACTCTAAATTGGCCCTAGGTGTGAGTGCGTGCATGTGTGTGCCTTCTGTGTAAGGTTGGGCACCGGGCTGGCAACTCGACACCAAAAAACTCCACTGCCAATCATGATCAGATAGGTGATCCACTGTGGCGACCCCTACCAGGAAAAGCCGAAAGAAGAAGAAGTATAATAGCAATAATCCAGTCCTGTATGTGGGTATATCAGGATTTACCTCAGGCTTCCTCCTTGTGATCAAACCACACCAACCATAGGTAAATCCTAATATACCCCATACAGTCATAGATTATTGCTAAAGAAGATCCCAATAACCAGCAATGCAGCCTCCACAAATGAAGAAGTTCCCAATTCATCACACAGAGGCCTAAGCAAGTCGAGCTTCCTCCACTTTCATGTTCCTTGCAGAGTTCTGACCTTTTACAGTCAGTATCAAAGTGCTCTGGCCAAATAGCAAGTAAAAACATCAACATGTCAGTGATTCTTCCTTTTTCTTTTTTTCTTTTTTTTTTTTTTATTTAGTTTGCGCACTGAGCAGGGACCCTTTCCCTGTTAAAGTCTAAGTCATTTTCATTTCACTACTTCCTAGTTTTGAAGTTGTAAGTGAACCACACCTGTTTACCTAGCTTCCAACTTAACCCTTTCAGTGGCAGATTAAATCTGGTAGCTGAGATACTTACCTTCATCTACCCAACCTCTTAGCTTATCACACTCACCCTCCAGCTCAGACCAAAGGAGATGAACAACCATATCAGGCAAGGAATGAATCTGAGACCTGGATGATGCTCTACTGTGATGTATTCTAGCAGGGCCTGTAATTTTGGAAGATTTAACTCTTACCCTGCTTAAATCAGGTCTATATTAAAATTGTGAAGAGGCGTTACATCGAACGTCTCTTCAGCGACACATAAAGACCAAAGTCTGAAAATAGTGAAGGCTTGGGCCAGCGATTTTTTTCCTAGGGAAAAAATCTCTTGGCCTGAGCTGTAGCATTGCCCTTTACGCCACTGTAATGCGATGTCGGAGTTGGTATATTTAGTTGGGGGGTGTGGGGGGGGCACACTTAGTTATGTTTTAAATAGTGTGTGTGTGTTTGTGTGCATGTGTTTGGTACTAGCAATTTCTTTCCCAGGGAAAGAAATTGCTGTTTTGACTGTTCGCGGTTTAGTGCGTTCGTTCGATGTAACGCCTCTTCATGATTTTAATATAGATCCCTTAAATCTCAGTCCCTGTGTATATACTTGTATGTGTTTATTCTGCATCCTTTCCCCTGTTAATGAGATCCTCATTTTAAAGAACTACCTCTTTTGTATTCAGCTGCCTTTGCAGACCTCCAGTCATAGTCATAATTCATGTCTTTCTTTTGTTGAAGTAAACCATAGTAAGACAAAGGTTTCTTATGTCCCCCGTTATCAGTACAGCAATATCCTTTCATGTGGCAGTGAACATAGCTGTCCCAAGACACACTATGATGCTTTTCCACTATAGAACCACCATTATTCTCATGGCATCAGTGTGGATTGACAAATATCACCTGTTATGAACACCTGGAACACAAGGGTAACTGTGTATAGCCACTGTTTTCCACAGATATGGGGACTAGCAGAAGTTGGCATCCTATTCAGTCTGTGTGACCAGCACAGATAATACATAAGCACATCAATGGTGCATTGTTGTTGATTATATCCATAGCTAGGAGGTATTAATGTAAGTAGGTAGTTTATTGCTGTTTATCCTCAGATCATGGACCAAACAAGCAAGGTTGTACATACTTCATCATCCAAGGCCCAGGTCAAAGCACAGCATAAAATATGTGTCCTCTTATGCAGGACAGATAATAGGAAAGGCTTCAGTTCATGCAAATGCCGTTACCATAGAGGATAGCCATACATTTAGCTGATTTTTTTTTTTATTTCTCGACATGCTTAGGTTTTTACATACTTTGACAGGAATGGACCCTGTTCCTAAGTCAGAGCATAATTAAAGTTCATGAAATCAGTATTGCTTCAGTGCACTGTGTTCCCAGAATTGCCTCCTTCTGCAGGCCTACATGTATTGATAGCATATTTAAGTATAACTGTAAATTACATTTTATTAGTCCTGTTGCTCCTACTGCTAATGGAACTGTCAGGATATCTTTCTTCCACATAGCTCTCATTTTTGCCTGCAAATCCTAGTATTTTGAATACTTTGTCTCTAGGTATGTAAGACACTATAATTGTTAGGTCTAACAATTTCATTGACTAATGCTACATTTTTTTTGGACTACTATATCTGGTTTCATCTGTTTTTAACTATTGGTATTGGGTGATTGCATGTGATCTGAACATCATCATCATTCTTGATAATGTTTTGGGATTCATAATTCCAGTGCTTCTCAGCTACTTCTATATTGTAGTATTTGAAAAATCCTCAGTGCAACAGTCTTGCCACATTATTGTGGCTTTCAGTCTACAGGCTGTCAGTTATGTGTGTTATCACATCCAACAGCAAAACAAAACCTGCATTTGTCTGTTTCTCCTACTTTTTCTAAAGATCTGTTAACCAACATGTACATAGTCCACTATCATGGGCCACCACTATTAGACTTTCATCTTTTGGTTTACATTCACATATCCTAAACCATCCCTATGTCAAATCTCGGTAAACGTGTTTGTTTTAAGAGTTTTATATGTGTGCCACTGCATTTGTATGCTTTCCAATTGTCTTTCCATTTATTCTGGTCCTTTTCTTTATATTCTTTCTGTTTTTTATCACTTTCAGTCGCTGTCTGATTCTTGTCTATTTCTGGCTTGGTTTACATTCCCACATTGTTCTGAAATTCTTCTGCTAAACTAAGCAAAGATGTTATCTTAGAATTCTTTTCTTCATGCTTTAACATTTTTACCACGTTTGGATCTGATGAGGTCTTTAAATATGAATGCAGTCCCACAACTGCAGACCCACACATGTAGTCAGTTTTGAGGAGGCCATACCTCCTTCAGAGCAATGGATGTATAATCTTGGTATGCAAAGGTTTTTATATATCATTTGAAAAGCAGAAAGTATTTTTTTCTTGTTTTCTTATCCAACTGATTCAATGCTGTTTGGGGCCAGTCAATCATACCAAAGCTGTAAATTAGAACAGGAAGAATAAATTGATTTATGGCTTGGACTTTATTCCTAGATGTCAAGGCAGCTTTCATTGTTAGCTTTTGTCTTCTAAAGTATTCCTTGCTGATTTTTTTCTCATTTAATCATGTTTCATTGACAACCTTTCATCTATACAATATTTATGCACTCTTTCCTGCTCAAGTTCCTTTGTATCACATTCCTGATCCAGGTTGATATTTTCTTGGTGCAGCAAATTTCCTTTTATAAATGTTGTTTCTGCCCAGTTATCAAGAACAAATGTTACTCTTGTACTATCTGAGAAGGTTGTAACCTTTTGTAGTTGTGCTTTCAGATCTTCATCTGAGAAACTATAGAATGTTAAATTATCCACAAAAAGTAGATGAGATGTCTTTGAACAAATATGGCTCCCAGGAACTAAACTATAACCATAAGCCTAATTTATTAAGTAAACAGCTTAAAGGGTTAAGGGCAAGACAGAACAGTAGTTTCAACAAAGAATCACACTGAAATAGACCCTTTTGGATTTCTGTTACTGGGATAATAATTCATCATTTATCATGGCATAGATGCAAAGTAGTTTGCCAGTATTTCATAGTCACTACAATACAACTGATCAGTGTCTGGTGTATCTTATAAATCTGTAAGCATTCCATTATCCATGAATGTGGAATGCTGTTGAATGCTTTTTTGTAAATGCAGTACTTAGATTCTTTACCTTTCTACAACTCTATTATGGCATTGTTTAACAATAGATGACCCTTTATTCCACAGGACTTTCTTGTATTTTGGTTTTATTGCCATGAATTATTTTTTCCTAGATGATTATACACTCGGTCTGCATCAGTTGCAGTATATAATGTATATATTTTGGAAGGCAAGTTATTAGGCTATAGTTCTTAAGATAGCTTGCGTGTTCACTTAAAAAGGAGTATAATTTTACCTGCTGTTAACCAGTCTGGTGTCTGTCTAGGATGTCCATATAAGTATTGTTTATTCAGGACTAAATATTTTTGTAAAGATAGTAATACCTTTAGTCAGACATTAGCTACTGCACCTGTGCCTAGGATTTTCCACTTAGGAGAATTTTTAATTTTTGTCTCAGTTTCTCTGGCTGTTACTTCATCCCATTTCATATCTTCTGTATTAAAGCATTTTACTGTTTCTTTTAATTCTTATATCCATTCTGCTTCTTTGTTATGTTCAACAGGGTCTTCATAAATGTACCTCCTTCCTCTTTTTTAGTGATGTTTCTATTCCTTTTGCTTTTTTCCCAGGTCCATATAATGCCTTTTTGGGTCATCAGTGTTTTATTTTGTATTTTTCCTTTATGTTTATCTGCACACCTTCTTAATTTTTTTCTAGGCTGATATTTTTAGTTTATTATTGAATATAGCGTATAAAAAAAATCCAGGTGTGTTTTAATACTATGTTGTTTTTACCACATCTTTCTTTTTAAGGATTTCTTGATGATCAGTTCCCTTCTCTGTATTCTTCTAACAATGATACTTCTTGTCTTGTTTTCTCGTTTTCTCTGTTTGATATTTCACGGTAACATTTAACGTGTTCCCTTCCTTTCCTTTGTTGCACTACACTTTTGTGGTAACATTTTATCCATGATTAGTTTAGCTGCACAATAGTATATCTTATTCATTTCTGTTATGTCACATGAATTTCTTTTAAAAGTCCTGATTACTATGTTAATCTATTTCACCAGTCTTCTAGCATTTTGGACTTATTTACTTTTTGCAACCTAGTTCTGTCATATATCTTAATTGTCTATCCATCTCTATTAAATCAAGCAGGTCTTCTCTTAGGTCATTTTCTTCTACACTGAGGGCATCTTCTTTGCTCTTTTTTTCCTGTGAATCTTCTACAGAAGGCTCCAGAACATTGTCTTGTGGCATATCCTCTTCAGATGCATCCTGCTCCATCTGTTGTCCTCAATATGGGGCCCCATTGGCCCATCATAACAAAACATTGCCTGTGTCAGAGATGCACGGTTTCATGCTCCTTCCCTTGGAGTACAACTTTTAGTGGACTTTTGATTGAGTCTCCTACAGAAGCCTCCAGAACATCACCCTGTGCATACCTTTCAGTCTCATAGCACATAAAATCTGGACAAAGCCAAAAATAACGGAAGGGCAAATGTCCCAAAATAGGGACACATTTTAAATATTGCTCTTATAAACTTAGAAAGTTTATAAAATAAAATATTTTGTGTTACCATGCATTTTCAAATTGATATAAAGTGTGAAATTCAAATATTTGTTATTATTTAGTGAATTCAGTCATCACTTATTTGCCAGAAAAAAACAGTTTTTATGATGAACAGACCAGAAATATGATTTAAAAATTCTGGGCATTCTGCAAAAATCTGGACAGTTGAGCAGTATGACCCTATAGCATACCCTTCAGATGATTCCTGCTCCGACTGCTGCTCCTCTATCTGAGGATCTACTAGTCCATCATGTTACAACATTGGCTGCATTGGAATTTCCACATTAATTCATTTGATTCAAAGATGGTCTGTCACTTCAATGTCTGTTTGTTTAATTTCTGTCCCACTAATCTTCTTTTTATATTCCCCTTTTGTGATCTTATTTCTGCATTGTAAAATTTGTTACATCCAGGTACCTTTGTCTATATTTCTCTTCAGATAACTTTGGAACTGCATTTTTTGTACTGATTAGTTGGCTTTCTTCTCTACATAAATATTGCATCATATCAGATCTTTTTTTTTTTTCAAGAAACTGTTTTTCTTATGCATGCTTTCTTACGTCCTCTGTCACTTCTTTTTCCAGGTGACCCAGTTCTTCAACTACATAATGTTTTTCCTTGATCTGCTGCATTAAGGAGCTTACATTTTGATTTGTAGTTTTTCACACTTTTTCTTGTGTGTGTATTTTCTTTCCTCTAACTTCTCTCTTGTTCTTGCCACATATCATCTGTCTAGAAATTCTTGGCTTCTTGCATAATAGTAACAATATATAATTTCTTCCTTGTCATCAACAGTCCACTTTTTCATCTCTATGCCTCTTGTTTGGATTGTACTTACTACCATGGGGGGTCTGCCCACCTCCTGAGTCTGGCCTAACCATGTGGTAAGAATATTTGCATGCTCTGTTGATTCTGCACTACCTTTGTTTGTAGTCCTGGTACCAATATCTACAGCAGGATTGGGCACTTATTCACCCTGGGACCTCTGCATCCAGTCTTCTTTTTTATTTTTTGCCCTACTTTTCTCCATGGCATTTAAAATACAGTCTATGTATCAGTGTTGTCTTAGTGAGATTTTATAAAAACAAGGTCCACCACGTGAAGATACTCACCAAGACCAGGGGATAAATTCAGTTCCTGCAGTACTACTCTCTCTTTTTCTGGAATTTCATTCATTCAGCTCTCCATTCAGACCCTGATTACCTGCTTCATTGTAGTAAGTTATATGGTCATAAAATATAGTACTACATCTCCTGTCAGAACTGTCTTACAGCTACCACTAGGTTTTTGAACATCAGTAGGACCTTAGGATGTACAGGGGGTACCTATTTATACAAGGAACAGATTATGGCGGCCACCACATGTATGTTGGTGTGTGGAGCAGACATCTACCTGGGGTACACATTGTACCCAATAATTGGTATTGATTGCCCTAGGAATTTATACATATTCATGCATGCATGTATGAGTTTATTTGTGTTGCATAGTTACAAGCACAGATGGCTGGTACAAAAAACAATATACATGCATGAAGTTCTCATACATGAAAAGGTAATATGCCCTTTGCCACCATTTATGTCTGATCATATGTTATGTGACTTTTACAGTACTGATGCAATACACATAGTTAAGCAAGGAACTAACATGTCCCATTACAAACACATCTGTCCTACAGTGTTGCTGACACAAACATTTTTCACTCTGCTAAGCCATCATTACATACAATATCAATCTATGCCCATGTTGTATTTAAAACTCGCATGTTCTACGTTTATATCTTCCTCACATATACAGGCAGTTTCTGTAATAAATACCATGTATTATGATTACAGCTCATGTACTGAATGATTTGTGCAGCTGTTATGTATTTCTGTTGTGTTGCTATTCTGTGCTGTACATTATTATGTTGCAACAGTCTCCATGCCACTGAATATGTGTATCATTGATTTGTGCTTAGCCATTAAGGAAAGTCAGAAACACTGTGATACAACCAGGAGAAGAAAATACTAGCTTGCAGTCCTGCATTAAGGAACAACAAATGGCAAAGTATTCAGTCAGTTTATTTATCGTAGACATCAAAATCAGGTCCCATATATTTTGTTACGTCACATTTTCGGGTACTGTTGCAGAGCCATCACCAGACATACGATGAAAGCTGTGATTAAGGGCTTATAGACTGCCAGACATTTGCAGTCACTCTTCTGATAACTCTTTGAAATCCAGGTGGTGTGGGAGAGAAGTCTTGCTATGGTAGCTGCTGAGACTGGCCACTGTTATTAGTCATCCCACAACAGCTGCAGAGCAAAATTGGTTTGAGTCATTCAGAATGCTGAAGTAAAGTAGCTTATCCCTAGCATAGCCGAGATGCATTCAAAAGATCTTAAATGGATTTCTAGCTGTGTGCAACCATGGACCTTCAGGGTATCATAAATAACACCTGTTCCACCTGATATAGATTGCACTGCTACACTATCAATATAATGAATAATTTAATGTGGGCTGTGAAGAGCTGCATGCCTTTGCAGTGGCTGGTAGCCCAACTTCTCATCAGTCACTCCAAGCTATATTCTATATTCCCATTCCATATCATGACTAGATTTTAAGGCTGATATTGGCTAACTGTTGTGTTATGTAAACGTTGAATTTATTGCAAATGTGATATTTGTTTCAGTATTCAGACACATTTACTGTGACAAATGTCCAGACACTACGTGCATACCTCACAACCTCTTAGAACAAGAAATTTGGGCAAAGCCAAACATAATGGTGGTACAAAGGCCCAGAAATAGGGACAGATTTTAAATATTGCTAGTATAAAGGATATGAAGTTTGAAACTCAGTTGTCTGTTATTATTGATTTCATTCCTCAGTGATTTGTTAGAAAAACACACATATTATGAAGAACAGACCAAAAAATATAAGACGAAAATCTGGACAGTTTTCAGGTATGACTACATGTCTGTCAGTAGTTATCTACATCACATCATGATGACCACATGTTTGTGGCATTTTAGTCTACACATCATGCATTTCATGTTAGCTGTGGGCTGTACGTGTCATCTGAGATATGCAGATATATACATGTTTGTTACTTAGTCCTTGAATAAATAAGCTACTATGCTGGGCCAGTATTAGCATGAATACAGATGTATTAGTATGCAACAATACACTGTTTATGCCCATGTGATAATTCTAGCCAGGAATTTACCATATGGCACACATACACACGTGTATGGGCCTTCTTCACCAGTATGTGGTTGCATATCAACCAACAAAAGTTAACCATAATGTGTACTGAAACAGATGACCTGTGGCCGCAGGTGCACAATGGGTTCTTTGCATATTCTGTTAGCATTTAGACCATACGAAACTTGTGCTACACAGTAGTTTTGGCATGACAGTGCCTAATATAATTGTTATTCTATACCACAGGACAGGCAAGTATATATGAGTAAGTGCTGTATGGATCACTATACATGTACACTGCAAGTATCCTGCCAGACACATGCATGACATTTCAGTCCACAATAGACTTCAACTTTCACATACTTGGGTATTGGTGCACACATGTAAAACAAGGTCCTGTCTGTAGAATTCAGGCCATAACACAAATGTGGAAGAACTATGTGCTTTTGATGATACAGTCTTTTTTATTAGTAGACAGTCAGTTGGGCCACAGATGTGTCAGCAGTACTCTCTATGTGTTTAAGGTTAACATACATAACTCTCTTGTCCCCATGCCTGCCTGCTAATATTCTTCTCATGGGCAACGTGATCTTTATTTAACAAATTTTTGAATGCAAAGTGGTTCTTTATGACACGGAAGCATTTGTTGTAGGGTATGTTGAACCATGTCACTATGATGGATCTTGTGATGTTTACTACACCAATAGACTTTACTCCAAATCACAGAAATTAATGCTCATAACTTTTACGTATCAGATGCAATCACTTATATGGTAGAAGCCACAATATGAGACTACATATGTCTGTTATGGCTTAGTAACAATGCATGACACATGTGGTTTATGATGGAATTATCTTTGAGCATTATGCAGATAATTCTGATAGGCATGTATGATATGACTTCACATAATGCAATCATATGTGGGCACATGGACATTAACAATTAAGTAGTGCTGGCAGGGGGCATGTTCACTGCTAATGTTTGCCATGTGGCCTACACTAGGCTCACATATTACTGCATAGGTGCTACACATTTCTACAGCGGTGTTACATATTCACACCATCTAAACATGCCCAGTCAAACAACCCCAGAGTGGGATGTGGAAATGGACATCACTGGTAACATCACTTAATTGGCAATCCTGTTCATCTTTAGAAGGATGCATTGATACATGACTGCCCAATTGATGCAGGCATGTCAGGGATTTCATATGCTTTATCAAAAGGTGCTTTGTTAGCAGAGATGGATAGGTATGTTTGCTAGCTACATAATTTCACTCACACAATGAATTTCACAGCAGATAACTTGCTATGTTTTTAGGGATTTATGGTTTATATGTCATCACTAGTAATGCCACTGACAGATAGCCAGCTACATGCCAGGTTAAGTGAATTCTATACCACCATTCCTTAGCTAAAGTATAGACAGCTTGTGGAATGGGTACAGTAGCACTCTCAGCTCTTATGTGTGACTGTGTATGTGTGTGTTATGGCTGTGCCTGCTGATTCCTGATACATACATGTTAAGATAATCAACACATCTACTGGTGCCTATGCTTATGGGCCATGTACAGAGGACATGACTGTACATAGCCAGGATTTAAGTATATTAAAGTGAAAACATGGAAGACACTGTCACGTCTAAAATAGTATCTCCCTTCCAAATGTGCAAGATCAATGTCACCATAGGTACCATAACACTCATGTCCAGCATTACCTTGGTTATCTGTTACACCAGAACCAAATGGCTATATGCATCTGTGCAGTGTGCATTCAGCTCATGTAGACCTATGCCTCAGCTGTCTTTTTAAGTATTCTTATCTAGGAATGCAACAACTGATATACTGCACTGTGCTAGTATCCATGTATATCAGCTCCAAAACAGTCAGGTTTCTGTATAATGTGTTACTCGTGAGCATGATATGGATCTGGTGTGTGCCTCATACATGGTTGGTGGTCGGTCCAGGAACAGTCATCTATGCCTAATGGAATCCTGTCTCCCTGCAGATTGTCATGGCCTTGCCAATTCTAGCCGAATCAGTCATAGATTCTACCTTGTATGCCTTCACCGTCAGTCCTTACTGTTACTTGTACCTTTACATAGGTATAGGAACCCAGGTCAAGGCATTTATGGTAACACAGACTGCATATCTTCAGCAAAGGTTGGTGAATGGTATCCATACAGCATATCTATTTAAAAGGACTAACCAAAGAAAACAGTGAAGTGTATTGCATTTTCCAGAATCCTGGTAATTTCCATTGGGTAGCTCAACTACCAAAGCAAACCCACAAAATTTGATCTTAATCTTGGGGGTGGGGGACATTACAATATGATAATAACAGTCTATGTTTAAATGATGCAGACTGATTATCATTGTCCCAATATTGTCAAAAATCTATTTTAGGGAGTCATTGCACATTTCTTTGATGTATTGCTAGGATATGATGATTCAGGCAAACCTAAGTATCTTGTTACCCTTGTGGAAATAAATACATTTATAGCTTCTTCCTCATTTGCAGCAGGCATCTGCAAAGGACCAAATAAACAGCTAAGTTCTTCCTTGTACAGGACTGCCACCTTACTTGTACTTTCATGCATTCAGTCCATCCTAAAAACTCTCATTACTGATTAGACTAAATTGATAATCTTTTATCTGTGACTTATGCCAAGTTTCTATGATAGGGAAAAAAAAAAAACGCCTGGCTAACAATGGTCAAAATGTGCAGATCTGATCATCTTTATTACAAATAATCATAACGTTTATAAACAGATATTTAATGTCCTCTGTAAAATTCCAGGCCTGTATTTAAGCTCATTTTCCATGCTTGGGAGTCCATGAGTCAATTTCTGGATAGATGTCACCATCAAGCAATAAATTATTAACACTCACCTGCAGCTTGGGTTCAAACAACATACAGGGACCTTTTGCTTGAGCCTTTTTTTGTGACTTTTACATGCCATCAGTAGTGGGGACATTTAAATGTTATGTCTATCTCATAAATCTGCTGGCCATGGTTGGTTTTGGTTTTTTGGTTTTTTTTGGGGGGTGGTTGGGATGCTAGTCAATAATCCTGCATTCATGAGCTGATCCTTGCATACTTAACATGCTTGTATCCAGGTTCAGTCACACCATTAAAGCTGTGCAGCTGATCAAGCTTATAAATATGGTCACAGTGACCCAGCATTATGGTAGGCATAATGTATTTGTTAACCAGGTAAACCTATAAGGTACAAGTGCTTCTTTTTGGGAGTACAGGCTGACTCAGGAGCATTGTAAAATGCTATGTGAGGATATGTCATCACAGACCCCTTTTGTGCCATATTTTTAAACAAGGCAGCCAAAAAGTTTATATGCTAAAATGTTGTTAATTCTGAGGTGTTAATCTGGCAGAAAGTGAGAAATTGTGAAATAAAGGCCTACAATAGCTTTGGCTAGAAAGGTAAACCCAGCAGCATGAATATAGATACTAGTGTGCCTAGGCATTTAATAAGAGTAGCCACTCAAAGAAGAGCAGGGAAAGAAAAAAGCGTCCCTGGCACTGAACTGAAGCACAGAGGCTTAAAATTGTGTGTATTGAGACCGAGTATCTTTACACACGTCAAGGATATAACCAGAAATAGTAACATGCCTCATATAAATAAAACTGTCTAAGCCTGCTGCTTTCTCTGTGCAACAGAAAAATATTTAATTGCTTAAGTTCTTCAATTTATTAGATGATATATAAGCAGCAAAAACATATAAATCACTGAAGGCTACACTTTTAATATGTGAAGATTCCAGCTGTTTTCAGAGCAGTTGACTCAGTTATCCCCCAGACATCTGGCACCTCCAAACACAGCTTTTTGCATGCCTTAAGTGGTAAGAAGTATTAATTAGCTGCATAAATTTAGTACTTTAAAAACAAGATGAAGAAAAAATGTTACTGAATGTCCTAGCTGTCTCAATGGTATGATGAAATAAGAGGCCCTATAGGAACAAGGCAATCCATTAAAATGGCAACACAAATACCCCAAGAGACAAAATACACCAAGTACAGAATAAAAGCTAATTTTAACAAATAAAAGAGCTAATTTACTAGACATCCACTCATACCCTGTACAATACATGCTTGTAGTTTTACTGAACTGACTCCTGTCTACCGCTATTTTCCTAATAGAATGCAAATCAGTCCTTTTATATATATATATATATATATATATATATATATATATATATATATATATATATATCTGTATGTTAATTAATACATAACCTCTATGCGCACTTCATCACATGGGTCATCTTGCCTGATAAACATTGAGATTAAGGAATTCATAAGTCTTGAAACAAGCATACACATTATTTGCAGGTACCTTCCTTCTGTTATTGGGATCTCTTAACTCATTAAAAAAACTAATTACATTACAAAAACTGTTTACTTTGCAGAAATTACTGTAAACCACAGGTTCTCAGACTTTATCTCAATCAGCCTACTTCAAGCAATACAAAAGCCACTGGACTGTACATGCAGACCAGAAAAGTGCTTTAGGCCTGTCTATACAAAAAAGCATGTACTGCAGTGTACATATCCAGATCATCCTTAATGTACAAACACAAAATAGCAGAGTGTGCTTAGTGCATTTTTACACTTAATTTGCAGTGCATATGCATTACTTTAACCCTACATTCAACATGATTCCACATAAAAACAAGATAAAGAATTAAAGTTTTAAGTACACTACATTTTCAGACTGACATTTGGCCTCCTCTGAAACAGGCATGATCCTTCCTAGGGAGGCTGACCTTACAATATAGGAATTGCTGCTTTAGCTAGATGCAAGATATATTGTATAGTAAGGAAACAGAGAGTAAGTACATAAACTATTTATGAGACTCTTGATCCCCTTACACCTAATACAAAACCCTTACTCCCTTGCTTGCATCAGGCATAAGGGTGTTGGATCAGAATGCAAAGACGTCATGCTGTACACTAAATGTACACAAAGTGCCCTTAAGCAGACATGGCAGGTGGGTGTATTACGATTTTTTTATAGTTTTAGTGCTGAAGGATGGTAAAACAGAATATGCCAAAAGATCTGACAAGCAGTCCTACAGTTTATCTTCCAGGCTCTCATTGCTCAGATCATCAGTAACCTGGAATCTTAAGTACAAGTAATGGTGCTCTGCCATTCCCATGATCCCCACTGTCTCAGAAATAGCTAATGCACTTACCTCCCTCACAACGATACAGTGATTAGTGCACCCTACCAAACCTAGCAATCAGCGAGGTCTCTCATCTTCACACATTGCACTAGTGAATAGTGTTTCATGTATGCTTCTCATTCCTTACTGTAATTTACCAGTGATCAGCATCACTGCCTTCTTCACGTCCCACAAGCAATATGTTAATGATGTGACCCTGACACTGCAACCACACACACACACACACACACACACACACACACACACACACACACACACACACACACACACACACTTTTATTAACTAGTGTTCTCAGTCTATACCTCACAGAATCATAGCCTCTGGCCCTTTTCATACACACAGACACACACACACACACACACACACACACACTTATTAACTAATGTTCTCAGTCTATACCTCACAGAACTGTAGCCTCTGGCCCTTTTCATACACACACACACACACACACACTTATTAACTAATGTTCTCAGTCTATACCTCACAGAATTATAACCTCTGGCCCATGGAATCAGAGCCCCTTTCCTCCTCATCCCTACTGCCATTGGGCCACTACCAACTATGCAGCTTGTCAACAACTCCTGTCATAGTCAGCCTCCTCCAAGCATCCCAGCAGGTCAGTTATCAGGCCCTCCCCCACCCACACACCCCCACACACATACACATATGCACACAGTGCAGGGATTAGAACTTCCAGCCTTCTTCACATTACTAACAATAACTACTGACAGCCTCCTCTTCATATCTATACACTTTTGGCAATCACAGCAACCCCCAACACAACAGCTCTCCTTTCAGCAAAGTGATATCCTCATCCACTTAGCTTCACAGTCTGCATGACCAGTTCTTCTCCCATTGCTATACCTGAACAATATACTATGTTATCAACCAACCCAAGTGTAGCATACAAGTAAGCCATCTTATATTAATGCTGTGTAGTAAGGTGCAGAATGATTTTTGTTTTGTTTTTTTGCCCCTTTCTGCTTATCACTGATGTCAACCAATATCCCCCTTAGCCCATTTGTTAACACTCTCTCCACCCTTATCGTTCAGGTAAGGATCTGACATAATCCTTCTGTAACCCTGCAAGTGGACCCATCCTCTCCAGGGAGTGAATGGATTTCTGGTCTACTACCTCTAAGACTGCCAGACTGCCCCCATTCATCTGTCTAGACAGATGTCTAGCTGAAGTTTGTTGCAAGCCTGCACTTGGGCCATCCTTCTGCAGGGAGAGAAAAACTTTGCAATCTACTACCCCTAAGATTGCCATTTTTCCATTTAAGAGAGGTTAGAAATGATGATTGTGTATCATATATGTGACATAGGGTAGGGGCTTTTGAGATGCAAGGGTGGGGAACTCCTAACTGAGTGGATTGGGCATGACATTGCAAGCATTGCCACCCTTAACTCCAACTCATTTATGCCCCTCCATCACCATCACAATATTTGCTGCCAAGCAACAGGGTAAACATACCCCAGTCTTCAAAAGGACATGGCCCAGTTGCCAGCAGAAACCTTGGGGGAGTCTATGTATGCCACTTATTCCCACACACCACACCACACCACACCCCGTCCTGGCTCCTTCACTACCCAAGCTGCTAGTCGTAGTTGAACATGGGCAGTCAGGTAGTAGTCAAGACTCTGGCCATCTATGTCATGGAGATAGCACTGCAGAATTATTTTTTTTAAGAATCAAACATAATTTGGATAATGTATAGTGGCCAGTTCAATATACCCTACTGACTATCCTGCACAGTGGTGACCCAGAGCTAATCCTTTCTATTTGTTTCCTGGAGCATGGCCATGTCCCCTTTCTCTGACTGTCGGCATCATTGCATTACTCAAATGATGTTCAGTGTACTGTGCTTACATTCATAAAGCTACCCTTACATTTAAACTGCAGATTTATTAACCAGCCAAGTATACTGTGATAGACATCCTCTGTAGCTCTTATTTAAATTTCAACCAGAAGTTCTGTCTGTGGGTTCATTCATAGCTGGCAGTTTGTTTGTCATACACTTCAAAAAAGTTATGTTAAATAGTGCTTGAATATTTTATTCATGTTTGGTGAGGTTTACTTAAAAATGTGCATTAGAAAGTTTAATTTCATGCTTAAAAAGTATGTTTTGAAATCGCACATGCATGTGTAAACATTTTTGAAAATCTGTTTTTTAATTAAATGAAAAATTTCTTTTAATGCAAACTCATACAGCGGATGTTTCACATTATATTTATACCGGTCTTTTATTATCCTGCCTTATGAATAATGCTCTTCCTTGGAAGCCAGTTTCATACAAAATATTTGCAAAGCCCACAGGTGTCCACCAGCAGACTAATTTAGCAAATATTTAGACAGCATGGCAATTGTTACTTACGGATAAGTACAGTTTTGCAAGACAGAAACTTTAATCCTAAATAATTAAAACATGGTGACAGTAAAAGCAACATATAAAGAGAAGCTCACAAAGAATACACCTCAAAACAAAACTGTACACCTGTTAAAAAAGAACAGGTGCTTCCTGTACACATGCTGTCTAACCAGGCACTTAAAAGAGGATCTTACATTTTTCTGAAAGAAACAACTCAGTCATTGGAAAGCATGTCTGTGAATGGATTATGCTATATCCTATAGGTAAATTACAATCCATTAAAGTATATCAGTTTGCTTTTCTGGGTCATTGCACTTCTGAAGGCATGACAAGGATTTGGCCATTTTTTCACATTTCTAACTAAATGTTTCAATGCAGGGTCTGTCTTCAGTAACACAAATACTATGCATGCCTGAACAAATCTATCATTACTGATGATTTCAGAGTTATTGTTCGATAATTGTATATTACCCCTAATGAGAATAACCAAGATCATACGATGGATAATTTGAGGGGACCCATGCATGGGGTAAAGCATTTTGGAACTGCCTCTATCCATTAGTAGTACAGGATGCAGTCCTGGGGTAAATTTTCTGTTTCCCATTCATAGACCCAAGTTGCGCTTGAATATAGATAGGGATGAACTTTGTTTTATGCGGATGGGGAGTCTGTTCCAGACCAGCTGTATCCATTGTGAGATATACCAGTCCCTCCAAACCATTCTGTTGATGATGCAGAAGAGGTTTAGATCCCCAGCCTGAGTATTTCAGATGCCATTTGACTTTCTGATTTGCAGTAAATCCATCAGTATTGGGTTAGAGAATGTTTTGTATGCCAGACACAGGTCACCTCTTAGCAGTCTGTAGCACACCAAGTATACCGACAGGGCTTTGAGTCAGTTCATGTAGGGCATCTTGCTTAGGCCTTGTATCATTTTAGAATAGTATCTCTGTGAGCATTCCAGTTGCTGCATGGGTCTGGACAGATACATGCCAAAGGGGGCATTATAAATGATTGGCTAATGAGGCCTGAGTAAAGGGGGAGACTGCCTTCCCTAGATCTCGAAAATAATTCCTTTGTTTATAAGCTGTGCAATATAGGTCTTTCTTACAAGAATGGACATATGTTGGTCAAAAGTTATTTTATTTCATGTTATTTTTCCATATGAGTGATACAGTAAAAGTGAAATAATCAGTTCTAGTGATCAATAACCACCTTCATTTACCTTATGTTAAAGTCTGTATCTGCCAATATTATACATATGTAAATGCATACCAAACAGATGCTGCAATAAACTTTCTTCAAACCATTGTTCACCCACTGTTGTCAAGCCACGTCCAACTCATGCATCAACCCTATAATCAGCCATCACCATCTACAGAATTTATTGTCCAAGTAGGAAATGAAAGTATATTTCAAGGCCCTTCTTTTATATGATGCACACATACACCTCGGCAATTTAGAGTTACCAAACCACCTACCACGTCTTTGGATTGTGGGAAGGAACCAGGGAAACCCATGCAAACATAGGGAAAGAATGCTGCCTCTGCATAAAAGGCTTCTCAGACAAGAACCAAACCAGAGGCCCCCTTGCTATAAGGTAACAGTGCTACTCATTGTACCACCCCAATTCTATTGCTACTCTTTCTTTTATTCACTTTATAATCATCTTATTTCTATTATATTTTCTGGGCTGAGGCTGAAATGGGCCCTGCTTGGATTAGTCCATTACCCCAGCTGATAAGCAAACAGATAAAAATGCATGTATATGCACATACATACATTCATACATAAATAAAACGCCTTGCAGCATTCTTAGCTATTAGTATTTGTCTCAAAATCTTGTGGTACAGATCTTTCTTTGGATAATATCATAAATGTAATAATACAGTTTCAGTTCATGCCCAGTTTGTTTCAGACAAGAATTATATTTTTCATTTTGTGTACTAAACTGCCTTTTCAATGGCAAATGGAAATTTTTGTCACTCCATTTTTCCCACAAGGTAGGGTCATAAAAATGGTATGCTACAAGTGTCAGCATACCATCAGCTCACAATACACCTCCCTGCTGCCACTTGCTTCTACTGGTAAGTATCCTAACTCCCACTACCCTGATTTATGTGCACTACCACTAAACTAATTATTCCCTTGCAGAATCCTGACCCTAAACCTGCAAACAACTCTCGTTTGCTTCCTAAACCTAACTCTGAGCCAACTCCCCTTCGATCCCTAACCCTAATTCAGAGCCAGATCCTGATCACTTCCTAACCCTATTGAGTCAACTCCCCTTCACTCTTTAACCCTATCTCTGAGCCATTCTCTTTCACTCCCTATTACATACCTCTCAACTGTACTGATTTTTGCAGAATATCCAGATTTTTGTTCATATTTTGGTCCATTTTTCAGAAAACTGTCATTTTCTGGCAAATTAGTGGCAAAAATCATTAAAGACTGAGGTTAGAAAATGACAGATATTTGAGTTTCAGACTTCATACCCTTCAGAAAATTCATGCTAATGCAAAACCTGTTATTCTATCAACTTTCTAAGTTTATAAAAGCAATATTTAAAAATTGTGCCTATTTTTAGGCCTTTGTCCCATTTTTATTTATGACTTTGTCCAGATTTCTTGCTCTAAGACGTTGAGTTTTGCTCCCTAAACCTAACCCTGGGCCAACTCCAGATTGCTCCCTAACCTTAACTCTCTGTCAAATGCCAATCACTCCCTTAACCTAAAATCCCATCCACTCCCTAAACCTAAAGCCTCCTTCCAGATTTCTCTTTGCAACTTAACAGTTGCATGGCAAGACCCTGATGTCTTCCAACCACTGTGGTAGCTGCGGCCCTGAACTCACATTCGAGTCTGAGCAGCTGCTTAGCTGGGTGGCGAGTTCGGGAAAACAGCCACTTCAGCTCATGACTTCAAATTCCTGGGTTTCAAGCAGCTGGGGCTTCAGCGGCTGTACGGGTCCCTCATAAAAATACTGCCCTGAAAATATGGTATTAAAAACCACCAAGGATATGGTTTGCACAAATCTAGCAAATCTAGCTTCAGAACTCTGTTAAATATCAGTATTTTGAATATATAGTCAGAAGACAACAGTTTCTTCATGACATCTCATGAAAGCATGTGCTGTTAATGTTCAATTCCTAGATATTTTTTTTAACTGGAAAATATATTGGATGCCTGTGCAGAAAATTACCTTTGTATGATTACTTGGAAAAAGTGAAAATTTGTTTTCAAAGGGTAAGGTCATACAGAAAGCCACGTTTGTCTGTTCTTATATAATGGAAACCACTACTGCAGTAAGCCTGGTGTCTAAGTGGTGACTTTAACTTCATAAAACTAACTCCTATTTAGAATTTAAGCCACAACTTGCAATATAACCATTTCCTTAGATCACATTGTGCAAATGGCAGATGTCATTTTTTTCATATCCCTGCCAGACTTTAGTTCAGACCAAATATTTTGAGTTTGCTATACAATTTGCTTGCTGCAAAACCATGCTGTAGTCAGGCCACAAGTGTATATTATTCAGTTTAATTCTTGCTTGCATGGCCTAACAGTGGTGTTTGCTGACTACAGAATGCCTTTATAGCAAGTGTGTAATGTATATTACTTGAAAAGTCTCTTTCTCTGCTAAATATAAATATGGCCTGCAACTAAAAATACAGCAGTCATTTGTATGCCAGTTAAACACTGTCTGAAAGCAAAGAGTGAGCACTGGCAAATATGTGTTTTGCTTCATTTCAAACTTAAGTACAGTTTTCAGAAATATTTATTTTATATTTTAGCAACAGCAGCTAAGAAAATATGGCAGCAACTGAACTGTGTTTAGGAACTGCCCATTGACTCAAGCCAGGAGGCACAGATACACAGAAGCACATGCCCACGTAAACTTAAGCACAGCAGACAGTGCACTAGCAAGAAGCTACAATGGTTTGGAAAGTTATAAAATACTTCCTGCAGCACACAAAAAAGGCAGACCAAAATGCTGAACAGATTTTAAAACTGCTGGTCTAGAGGTTCCCCCTAGCATCTGGCCATTGTCTGTTACAGTATAAAGTCTTTTACGGCTTGTAAAGTCATAAAACACTTCACACTCTCACATTTTTTCTTTCTGTAATTAATTATATATGGTTGCAGCTGAAGCTCCATGTACTACAAAAAAATTATCATTGGGTCTCTCCAATCATAACTACGTGTTCTGAGCAAACATGTCAATACTTATCTCTTCAGCTTTGCTTCATTTCACTCTCGAGGTGAATTACTTAACATACGTGTCTCAAACACATTCCTTGGTTTTGATTGGAGACCCAGTCATAATTTTTATTTTATTTATTTTCATATTTGATGCCCAGGTATGTATACTAGTCCAAGGACCCTTTTGGCATGATCCAAGCCATAAGGGCATTGAACATAACAAGAGATACAGCATCTGAGCACAGGTCAGTAACAATAACAGAATGCTCTAAACATCAAATGTACATACAAAATACGTGAAAAGTGTCATAAAATAGAAAAGAGTAAAAACTAAGATCACAAGCATATTTACAAATATGTATCACTTAGAAGGCAACAGATGTCAAGCTTCACCTCCTGTTCAGTTCACTCTGCTCTTGTGGTGAATTTCTTGACATCTGAGTTAAGAACACATAACTCATCAATTATGGTCAGTGACACAAACTATAATGCATTATAGTACACAGAGTTTTAGTTACTCCAATGCACTGCTTAAAGAACAAAGAAGCATAGCAGCATGATGTTTTTTACTACTTCAAAAGGTGTACAACAGTTAGTACTCCCACATAGATAGTGCCCAGAAGCCAATTGTCTCTCTAATGAGTTAACAGCTTTAAAAAAACATACATATATTCTGTGTAACACCGGGAAATGTTTTACAGCTTTTAGAAGCTGTTTTAGATTCTTGCCACTGATCAGTGGTGGCTCCTTGTGTATGATCTAGCATGAGATAAGAGCATAACAGATCTAAGCTATGCACATCAAAACGTGTAATGCACCTCTTTGATATAATGGATGGATGCAGTCACACATTACAGCAGTGTTTTAGCCATGTTACTGACATGCTGCACCATGCCAAGGAAGAGGCATGTTCCATACCAGCAAAGTGGTCAGCCACAAGAGGACCAAGCTACAGACTCAGAGGAATTTTTGTCATCTATAAATGGAGACATAGGTTCTGGTATTATCCCTTGAGGAGTGGATGCTGAGATCTGGATGGACCCACCCCATGTATTTTAACAGGGGATGCATTCAGGAAGTACCTCTTACAACAGATTACTGTGTAGATGAATTGTTCATAGGCATTGTAGTCTAACTGCACTAATGACTGGCTATGAACTGTTTTAGGTATATCAGAATGGTGGCAGAAGTAGGTTTGTATGGTACATCTTGCATGGATGCCTTTAGTGTACATGCCCAAAGGGTTTTGTCACAAATACCCGTGCTCACTCCATCACATGTTTTGTTGTGTTTTCACAAGACAGCACACAGCAGCAGTAATAACTGCAGAGGCTAAAGCACAGTCATATGCTAATGTTAGCATGTGTGGTATGGCTAAGGATGATTACAGGATCATAGGAGGTTACTAGGCTAACAACCCCAGGGCCATTACAAGCCCAGCCAAGTTCCACCCATGTTCCCAAAGGTGTCTGATTCAAGCAGATACTAAAATCAGCACCTATTGCTCCTGTCCAAGAGGGACACAGGTAGAACCCCGGGGTGAATTATCAAGTTACCCATCCAATTGTCCAAATTGCACTTAAATATGGCCAACAAGGGGCTTTGTTTAACATGAATAGGAAACCTGTTCTGAAAGTAGAGCAACTTTGTGAGACAAATCTGTCTCTCTAGCAAGTTCTGTTGATGTCACATACCAGATTAATGTCCTTTGAGCGAGTGACCTGTGTGCCATTTGACTTACAAATGTGCAGCATTTCCATTAAAGCTGGGTCAGAGATTACTCTGTATGCAAGGCACAGGTCACCTCTGAGCAGACTGTATGACACAGAGTAAAGTGACAATGATTTCAGTCTGTTCACATAAGACAGATCTTGAAGACCCTGAATTTTCTTTGTAAGGAACCTTTGTGGTCTCTCCAATTGCTGCATGTGTATGGATAGGAACAGTCCAAATGGAGCATTGTACTCTATTATTGGCCTGGTGAGGAATGAGTACAGAGGGGTTACAACCTCTTTTTTTCTGGAGGCAATGCCCTTACTTATGTGATGAGGAGACACAGGTACTTGAATTGCAGTCTGATGACAAAGTGACATGGTCTGTCTCCATCCCGGGTGGGAAGCCTTCCTGTAACTCAGGCCAAATGTTTGGGTTCACCCATGCTGTAACATAAGGCTATACAGGAGAAGTGCTTCCCATTCCCAGTGCAAGAGAGAGAGAGAGCCCCCTTAGCTCCCATGACCAGCAATGCTCCCAATGCGGCTGTGGTGAAGGAATCACACACACTACATCTGATGTGAGTACAGCCATCATTTTGTAGATGTGTAGGGGTGCCTAAAGCTATCATATATATCACAGTTTGCCCCTGAGATGCAGGTGGTACTCAGAATCAAGTAAGACACAATCGCTGGAACCCAGTTCATCACAGACCTTTCTTTTTTTTTAATTTCCCCAAGTCATTTGGGTTTCTAATACCATGATGGGGAATGGACCCCATTCCTAAGTCAAAAGTACAATTAAAGTTCATGAAATTAGTATTGTTTTAATCTTTGATGTCAGCCAGAAGTGCTCTTCGCAGCACCCGCAATGTACCCAGTAATGACTCCTTCTGCAATTCATATGGGGCTACATGTATTGGTAACATATCTAAATACAATTGTATATTCTTTTTTACAAGACCCATTGCTCCTACTACTTTTGGAACTGTCTGGGTATCTTTCTTCCACATTGCTCTAATTTCTGCCTGCAAATCCTGATATTTTATGACTTTGTGTCTCTCTGTATGCAAGACACTGTAGTCACTGGATGTGGTGATTTCAATTGTTCAATGCTACTTTTGTCTTCTTTTCATGGACCACTATATCTGGTTTTCTAGCATCTTTCTTTTGAACTGTTGGTAATGGATGATCCCATGTGATGTAAACTTCATCATTTTCTATGTTGCGTTGTGGCTCATACTTCCAGTGTTTTTCAGCCACTTCAGTACCCATAATGTTTGCACAATCCCCAGTGCAACAGTCTTGCCACATTATTATGCCTTTCAGTATACAGTCCTTCTGCCATTAGTATGTCACAACCAGCAACAAGGTGTGCAACTGTTTCCAATTCTGTTTTCCAAAACCTACACTTACCTGTTTCTCCCACATGTTCAATGAACTTTGTAAACCAATGTGTATGTAGTCCACTATCTTTTGCCGCCAATATTAACCTTTCATCTCTTGGTTTGAATTTGCCTCTCCTTAACCATTCCTGCATTCATTCCTGATCAACGTGAAGTTCTTTCAAATGTTTTCTATACCTGCAACTATATTTATGCATTTTCCACATTTCCTGTCTTCTCAACTGGCCCTTCACCTTATATTCTTTATTTTGTTTTTTTGGCACATTCAGTTGCTGCCTGATTTTTATCTACTTGTGGTTTGATTTCCATTCCTGCTTGACGCCAATATGCTTCTGCTAGACTAAGCAGGGAAGTCATCTTAGATTTATTCCCCTCATGTTTCAAAACTTTCACTACGTTTCGGTCTTGTGAGGTCAGCAGATATGTGTGGAGCGGTCTATACTGAATCAGTGAACGCTTAAAAAGGCGAACACTGATTCATCGACCCCAATTCACTGAACGCTCACAGTCCCGAACACTCGGAACAGCAATTTTTTTTCCCAGGGAAAAAAATCGTTGTTCCACAAAAAAAAAAAAAACTTAAAACGATATGTAATGTGGGGGGCTTCGCCCCCTCCCACACACACACACACACACACACACCCTACTTAACTATACCAACTCCGAGATCGCACCACAGTGGAGGAAACAACAAACTCCCAAAACCGGCCTAGTGATTTTTTGCCCTGGGAAAAAAATTGCTGTTCTGGGTGTCGGGGTTGTCAGCATTCGCTCAAATAGGGTCGATGAATCACCGTTCGCTTTTCCAAGCATTCGCTGACTCAGTATAGACCCTGTGTGGAGTCCCACAATTGCAGATCTATACACGTAATCAATTTCAAGGAGGCCCATCCCTCCTTCAAAATGGGAAATATATAATCTTGGTATGCTAATTTTTATAAATCATTTGGAGAGCAGGAAGCATCCTTCTTGTTTTCCTATCTAATCTATCCAACACATTTTGGGGCCAGTCAATCACTCCAAAACTGTAAATTAGCAAATTGGTTTATAGCTTGGATTCTGTTCCTAGATGTCAATGCTATTTTCAGGATTAATTTAAATTTTCTAAAGTATTCCTTACTGGGTTTTATTCACATTTGTTTGTGTTTTATTGTTGAGCTTTCATCAATTCCCAAACATTTATACACTCTCTCTTGCTCAAGTTCTTTTATATCACATTCTTGTCCTAAACTGATGTTTTTCTGGCTCTGCAGTTTTCCTGCTTTAAAGGTTGCTTTTACACATTTATCAAGGCCAAATGACATTCTTCTGTATTACTTGGCATCTGTGAGGACACAGAGACCAGGAACATAGCAATGACTGATCTTCTGTAATGTCTGTTAGCATGCAACACTTCTATGTCAGCTTCCATGCAGAGGATTGCCAGTGTCACCATCACCACACTCACTGGCGGCTTTGTCCAAAGTCAGGGAAGGTATGTACTAGGGGGTTGTGTAGCAGGGACTTGATCAATAACAACATAGGAAATCTCCAAACACAGGACCAGACCCAATTTGACTGTCAAAGGGAGGTCTTGCCTGCTCAGTCTGGTGGACTTCTTCGAGAAAGTCACCAGGGCCATGGATGAGAGTAAAACAGTACACATCGCCTATCTAGGCCTGGTCAAAGCTTCTGACACAGTCCCCACTCAGGGATCATAGATAAACTTACTGCATTAGGCATAAACCCCTACATCATCAGGTGGATAGCAAACTGGCTCACTGACAGAACACATGTTGTCCCGATAGGTGAATCCACTTCCGATAAAAAAACTGTTACTGACGGTGTCCCACAAGGCTCAGTATTGGGACCCCTCCTGTTTGGTATATTTGAAATGAAGGACAATGTTGGGTGCCTCTACCTCACCAAATTCACAAATGACTGTAAGCTGGAAGCAATCATCAAATCCCCAAACGATGTTGTACAAACAGGCTTAAAAATGACAAATGACCGGTGCCAAAACCATGGTATGAGACTAAATGCTAAAAAAATGCATAATCGTACCCTTCATTAATCAGATATCACTGCACATTAAAATATTGATAAAGTAAACCAAATGGTGAGGGACCTAGGAATACAGATAGATCATAACAGACTTTGACCACCAGGTAGCTATGGTAGTGAGGAAATCCTTCTGTGTGACTCTACTTATAAGTAACATGACATCAAGGTCAAAGGACGTTATAGTGCCATTCTACTTGACCCTCTTCAGGCCTATAATTGAGTACAATGCTCCTCTCTGCATGTATGTAACCAGGCACTTGCACCAACTGGAGCAGCCACAGAGTTTTCTCACTAAAAAAATACAAAGTGTAAGATACACGTCTTATGCGGATTGACTAAAGGACCTTCCTGTTTATTCCATTTCATATTGTTTACTGAGAGGTGACTTATGCCTGACCTACAAGGCATTCTCTGATCCAGCCCTGATGAAAATGTTACATATTCACAAGAAAAATTATACAAGGGTTACATGTTTGTGTGTCTAACAGAACTTGCTGAAGAGACAGATTCATATCCCAAAGGTTACCCTCATCTAGGGAATAAACTTCCCATCTTTGTAAAGCAAAGTCCATCCCTCACTCTCTTCAGAAATTTATTTATTTATTTATCCAGGATAGTCCAACTGGACAACAGTGTCCATTTTCAGCGGAGACCGAGGAGAAATACTTCAGCAAAGTACAATTTTTCTAATACGTCACGTAAAAAGAAAAGAAGAGAAAAAAGTATATTATACAAATGATGTGGGTCTATATTAGAAGCCCGAAGATCCATTTGAGCGAATCAGAAAAGAGTGACACATATTGCGTGAACTACGGAAACGGCGAATGTCCAAAACTGTGAAATTCAAAATGTCGAATTGTCATGGTTGGCCCTTCTGCGGTATAGCTCCATAAGGTAAGTGTGCGATAGTTACGGACCTTAGGGTTAGGGTGCGGGTTAAGGTAAGTGCATAGATAGGTAATGTATGCAAGGTTTAGTCTAGGGTTAGAAGTAGGGTTTTGTTAAGTGTATGTGTGTGGATTATTTGTTTTGTTAGGGTATATGTCTGTAGGCTAAGTGTGTGATAGTTACGGACCTTAGGGTTAGGGTGTGGGTTAAGGTAAGTGCATAGATAGCAATGTATGTAAGGTTTAGTGTAGGGTTAGAAGTAGGGTTTGGTTAGTGTATGTATGTGGTTTATTTATTATGTTTGGGTAGGTAGTATGTAGTGCGCGGTGGGGTTGGTTAACTATGATGATTCGAGATTTTAAATTTCGCTGTTTAGGGTGTTCGGCGTATTTGCGGTTCGGGCTATATGTGTCGCTGTTGTGGTATTCTCTCAAACGGGTTTTCGGTTTTTAGCAGAGATCTGAAAAGCAAATTTATATACATGGGAGATTAAACAATAAATTATATACATGAGAGATGAGATAAACAGATAAATACAGTACAAATACAGTACAACATGTCTTAGATTTCCTTAAACTACTACAGAACAATTAGAATGTCATCAAACAGAATACAGTTTACAACTGTGTGGAGGACCTAATGATACAGAAAAGGCAGAGGGAGGTTACAGGAGTTACAGAATGGATAGAAGTGTAATATGAGGTTATATCTGATTGAAGGATTTATCCAAGCTTAGTACATGAGCAGATCCAAGTGGATGTTGGATGATCTTATAGTAATTTCTTAAAGCTGGTGGTGCTAGAGGTGGATCTAATTTATGTGGATAGGGAGTTCTGGATTTTGGCTATGCTATTTTAGTACAGACAGTCACCAGCATTATTGCTACTTTTAGTGGTATTTAATAGGCTTTTGTTACTGGAGCGGTGGGTTCAGTTATTGGAATAGTGTGTAAGTAGGCCTTTGAGAGTGGGAATTTTTTCGGGTTGGTTGAGTATTTGGTGGGCCATGGAGAGCTGGTTAAAAGTAAGTAGGTTGGGGAATTCTAGCCATGACAGCTGTTTGAGAGCATGACAGTGATGGGATTTGTAGCTGGCATCTGTAGTGAACTTTGCTATTTTATTATAGCAGCTATCTAGCTTGTTTATGTAAGTTTTCTTGAGATTGGTAAGGATGGGAGATGCATATAGGAGAGTAAAGATAAGCTGGGTTCTGGCAATGGAGACTGGATTTGCTTGTGAGGAAAAGTGTGTTCCTGTACAGGTTACCCATTTTTTGTAGACTATTTTAGTTGTTTGGTTTATGTGGGGATCAAAGTTCATGTTTTGGTCTATTACTACTCACAGAAGTTTGGTGTGGGGGACTGGCGTAATGATGGTATTGTTTGATGAGGTGATTTTGAATAGAGGAAAGGGGTCTTTTGTATGGTGAAACAGGATGAGTTTTGTTATATTAGGATTAAGTATTAACTGGGCATTAATTAGCCAGGTTTTTACTTTAGAGAAGGCTTGCTGTGTTATTTGCTGGAGATGGTGGAGTGTTGGGGCTGCACATATTAAGGTGGAATCATCATCATATTGTATTTACATGGCTTCATTAGTGGCAGTATTCAGGTTATTAGTGAATGTGAAGAGAAGAGGGCCAAGAATGGATCCTTGTAGGACCTCTAAGGTAACTGATAGCAGTGGGGAGAGGGTGTTACCCCATTTCACAACTTGCTGTTTTCCCATGAGATAGTTCTAGAACCAGGTGAGTGCGGAGTGGCTGATTCTAAATTCTGATAGTGTGTTTAAGAGTTTGGAGTGTGAGACCATGTGAAATGCTCTTGAGAGGTCCAGAAAGACAGATGAGACAGGGTTACATTCATTTCTGAAAGACTGATAGAGTTAGTGAAGCTTAGAAGAGCAGTGGTTGTACTTGTTGTGGGTGGAATCTGTGTTGAATTTTGGATAGTAAATTGTTAGTTAGCAGATAGTGGAGGAATTGCTTATGGATACATTTGGAATAATTTGGATAAATGAATGGAGAACTGCAAATTCACTCCTAGGGTACTGTCCATGACCATTATGGACAGAGGCAATCTATAAAATAACTCAGGGCTCCAACATACAAAGACCCACTACCCTGATACTACCCTATCTCATATTTGGGGAATTAAGATATAATATTGTCATACCCTGGGTACCCACAGTAGTGGTGCTGCAGTAGCGTTGTCGCCTCACAGCAAGATGTTGTCGCATTCGATTCAAAGCTAGAGCTTCTTCTGTGTGGAGGCATGCGTGAATGGGCATGCCTTCATTGAAGGGTCAGGGCTGGTAACTCGGCATGTAAAAATCCACTACCAAACATTAGCAGACCGGAGTTCCGCTGTGGTGACCCCTAACCGGGATAAGCCGAAAGACACAACATTGTCATACCCTGGGTATTTCTTGCTAGGCTTGTAAAGGCTCTTATGCCATTAGCCTAGTAATCAAGTATGAAGCTGTGGGAAAGCTTACATTAACCACACCTGAGCATTATATGTTGCCATTATATAATCATCATCATCATCATCATCACCCCCCTTTTTCCCATTTTCTACATGGGGTTGGGTTGTCATGTCAACTGTTGCCATCTGTCTCTATTCAAAGCCACTCTCCTGCCTTCTTTAACACTCATGTCTAACTGTTGCAAGTCTTCTCTCATACAATCCATCCACCTCTCTGCTGGATGCCCTCATTTCCTCTTGCTTTCTTCCTGTCTGTCCTAAATCTTTTTCACCAGATTGTCTTCTGCTTTTCTGCATATGTGCGCAAACCACCATAATATGTTTTCTTTGACCTTTTCTGCAATTGGAACTACTTTGGCTTCTGCTTTTATGTCCTCGTTTGTTTATCTGTCCCACAGCGTACATCTTACCACCCATGTCAGGCACTTCTTCTCCATCATTTCTAGCTTCCTCAACTGTTCTGCCTTTACTGTCCATGTCTGTATACCATACAGTAGTACTGGTCACACCAATGTTTTGTGCACCTTACCTTTCAACTGCTTTGGTATTCTTCTGTCATACAGAATACCTAACACTCTGTCCCAGTTGGCTGCAGTCCCTCTGATTCTGTCTTTGACCTCCTCATTCAGATTTCCCTTTTTCTCAACCACCCCTCCCAGATACTTGAAGCTGTTAACCTGTTCCACTGTTTTATCTTCTATCTCAGTTCTCAGCTTCCTCTAAACTCCACCATTTTCTGCCATTACAACTGTCTCATCTTTACTCAGTTTCATCCCATATGCCTTCAGTTTTGCATTCCATTCCCCTATCGTTTGCTGAAGTTCTTGCTCAGAGTCTGCCTGCCACATCATCTGCATACAGCAACTTTGTTGATCAGTCCCCTCCTACCTGTTTGTTAATGTAGTCCATCACCAGTATGAACAGCAGTGGACTCAGAGCTGAACACTGATGCACACCCACTCCCACTAGTAACCCTTCTGTGAGAATGAGCACTGTTTATATTTGAGTTAATGGGGTCCTTGTACATAGCTTGCACAAATTCTACCATTATTTCTGGGACTTCAAACCACTTTAGGACTGCCAAAGTCAGCTTTCCTGGGACTTTGTCATATGCTTTCTCCAAGTATATGAATGCCAGTTGGACTCTCCTCATTCGAGCTTCTTCTCAACTATCTGTCTCACTGCAAAAATTGGATCAGTTCTGCTGCATCCTAATCTGAATCCAAACTGATCATTTCCCAACTTACTTTCTACTACTCTGCTTGTTTATCAGTCACCCACTCCAGAACTTTCATGCAATGTGACAGGAGTTTGATACCTCTGTGTGGCCACAGTTGTGAATGTCCCCTTTGTTCTTGAACACTGGCACTAGTATGCTTATTCTCCGGTCATCTGGGATACATCTTTCCCTCTATACTGCTATGAGTACCCTCAGAAGCCATTTACTCCTATTCATTCATCCAAACATCCATTCATCCACAACCACTTTTTCCCATGTCACCTAGCATCTTTATCATATTTGTTCCTATGAATGGCTTAGTGATGTACTACACGTGTACACACATGTATATGACAACATTAGCACAGTACATCGCAGAGATGCAGTTCTTGTAGCCAGCAGTGTGACACAGAGAAATAAAGCCATTACTATGGCCCATGTGATCTTGGTTTGATTAGTGGCTTGGGTATCTAAGGAGGATTAGCTGTGCATTAGAAAGCAAATTGTGGTGGACCCTTGATGTAGGACAGGGACATGCAGGTAGGGTATTGGCTAACACTGCAGAGGTAGAATAATATATCAGAATGCCCAATGCACTTCTGTCCTTGGATGTGACAGCTGCACACACAGGGTGCAAACTTAGGGCATACAATAAAAAATCAAAGCAGCAATATGATGCCACCCAAGAGTGCCTCAGTCTCCTCGCCATCCCTAAACATGGGTTAAAGAAAGTCTAAGGGAGGATTCTTGGAGTCAGTAGACATGGAAGATGAGGACAGGCTCTCCAGGGAGCAGCTGATGGTCAGCTGGCAGGGAGCAAAAAAAAAAGAAATGCAGTTGTTGTCATTTTAGGTATTGAGTAGTCTGAAAAACTGAAAAATATGTATCCTATTTACTTTAAATTAAACTTTTGCATTTTAAAACTGTTTGAGGGAAATGTTTATGCTATGGAAAGAAATGGCAATAACTTTTATTTTTGATACCGGCTTTGAAATATACATCACTGTGGCTACAAATTCAGTTTCTGTAAGCAAATATTTTGGAGCTGGATTTGTTCCCATGGGTAATGTTCAATTAACAATGAACACATATAAGCAAAAAAAGAAACAATCTTTGTTCATATTATGAGTATAAATTATTTTCCATTGCATAATTTAACAATCTTTGTTCATATTATGAGTATAAATTATTTTTCATTGCATAATTTAAAATCTTTTCTTCGGGATGGCATTCTATGTATGCCTTGTAATGAAAATGCTTTTTTCCTAACATCCTTTCACGTCTCCTTTCAACGACCATTGTTATTTGGGTCAGTGCAGTGGTCAGCATTGTTAGTTTCCTTTCTGCAATTTAACATTAACATACATAGATTATGATGATATATTTGAAGGCACCATCTGTTGGGGCAAGTCTTTCATCTGAATTTGGCCTTCCACTGTACTACCCTGTTGTTTTGAAATTCATTCATGCATAAGACACATTAGAGCACATATCTGTATATCAAGTTACACAAAGCATTTGCAATTCATTTGCATGACTTGGCAGCTGTATTATTGTTTGTTTATGCTTGATGTCTGTTTATTAGAACCAGCTGCATGTCTGATGATACCAGTTCTTCCTGGCTGTTTTCATGGCTGTAAGTGGTTATTCTATTCCTAACTCAGAACCTAAAGCTATTTATTCATTGTGTGTTCTTCATGCTTTCTGCTCTGTATATTTGCATGATGGCCTATCTTTTTATTTATTTATTTACTTACGTACGTATTTACTTACTTACATATTGCTGTTCTTAATACGTTGTACATGTTTTAACTAGCATTGTATATGAAGCTTTTCTCCCTGAGCCTCCATTTCTCATTGACATACACATACTATGAATATTTAACCTCTTTATGGATTTTTCCTAAGTAAAAAGTAATAAAACATAGTTTCACTACTTGAAGGCTTTTTCAGCCGAGACATCAGAGAGAGATATCTTTGTGCTTTATTGTGCAATAAATTTGTGTGGAATCTGTGGCTGGTCGTATTTTATCTATTTGCTTTCGTTTCTGGTGATACAATAAAACATAGTTTGTTTATATATACTTCACCACCAACAGCACACATGTATACACCTACTATCATC